>NW_028270186.1:23609360-23880264 GCF_037043375.1 Chiloscyllium plagiosum | reverse complement strand
TGCCCCCATCGCTCTCTGCCCCTCTCTCTCTATCTCCCCCACTCTCTGTTCCCCCTCTCTCTCTGCCCCTCTCTCTGCCCCCCTGTCTCTGGCCTCCTCTCTCTTTGGCCCCCTCTCTCTGTCGCCTCTCTCTGTCCCCCCTCTCTCTGTCCCCCCTCTCTCTGTCCCCCCCTCTCTCTGTCCCCCCCTCTCTCTGCCCCCCCCTCTCTCTATCCCCCTCTCTCTCTGTCCCCTCTCTCTGTCCCCCTCTCTCTGTCTCCTCTATCTCTCCCTCTCTCGCTCTGTCCCCCTCTCTCTCTGTCCCCCACTCTCTCCATCCACCCACTCTCTGTCCCCCTCTCTCTGACACCCCCTCTCTGACCCCCCCTATCTCCCTCACTGTGTACCCCTCTCTCTGTTCTCACTCTCTGACCCACTCTATCTCCCCAACTCTCTGTCACCCTCTCTCTGCCCCCCTCTCTCTGTCCCCCTCTCTCTGTCCCCCTCTCTCTGTCCCCCTCTCTCTGTCCCTCTCTCCCTGCCCCCCTCACTCTGTCCCCCTCTGTCTGCCCCTATCCCTCTCTGCCCCTCTCTCTCTGTTCCCCTCTCTCTGTCCCCCTCTCTCTCTGTCCCCCCTCTCTCTGTCCCCCCTCTCTCTGTCCCCCTCTCTCTGTCCCCCTCTCTCTGTCCCCCTCTCTCTGTCCCCCTCTCTCTCTGTCCCCTCCTCTCTCTGTCCCTCCTCTCTCTGTCCCCCCTCTCTCTGTCCCCCTCTCTCTGTCACCCTCTCTCTCTGTCACCCTCTCTCTGTCCCCCTCTCTCTGTTCCCCCTCTCTCTGTCCCTCCTCTCTCTGCTCCCACTCTGTCACCATCTCTCTGTCCCCTCTCCCTCTGTTCCCTCTCGATCTGTCCCCCTCTCTCTGCACCCCCCCCCCCGCCCCACTCTGGTCTGCCCTCCCCCCTCCCCCCTCTCTCTCTCTGTCCCCTCTCTCTCTGTCACCCTCTCTCTCTATCCGTCTCTCTCTCTCTGACCGCCTCTCTCTGCCCCCTCGCTCTGTTCCCCGCTCTCTGTTCCCCCATCTCCATCGCCCTCTCTCTGCCCCCTCTCAGTCACCGTCTCTCTGTCCCCCTCTCTCTGTCCCCGTCTCTCTGCCCCCTCTCAGTCACCGTCTCTCTGTTCGCCCCCCCGTCCACCCCTCTCTGTCGCCCGCTCTCTGCCCCCTCTCTGTCACAGTTTCTCTGTCCCCCCTCTCTCTGTCCCCCTCGTCCTCCCCTCTCTCTGTCCCCCCCTCACTGCCCCCTCACTGTCACTGTCTCTCTCTGTCCCCTCTCTCTCTGTCCCCGTCTCTCTGCCCCCTCTCTCAGTCCACCCTCTCTCTGTCCTAAACCACTGTCGCCCCCCCTCTCTGTCACAGTCTCTCTGTCCCCCCTCTCTCTGTCCCCCTCTCTCTGTCCCCCCTCTCTGTCTCCCTCTCTCTGTGCCCCCCTCTCTGTAGCCCTCTCTCTGCCCCCTCTCAGTCACCATGTCTTTGTTCCCCCCCCGTCCACCCCTCTCTGTCCTCCCTCGGTCTGTCCCCCTCCCTCTGTCCCCCTCCCTCTGTCCCCCCTCGGTCTGTCCCCCTCTCTCTGTCCCCCTCTCTCTGTCCCCCTCTCTCTGTCCCCCTCTCTCTGTCCCCTCTCTCTGTCCCCCTCTCTCTGTCCCCCTCTCTCTCTCCCCCACTCTATCTCCCTCTCTCTGCCCCCTCCCAGTCACCATCTCTCTGTCCCCCCTCTGTCCCCCCCTCTCTGTCCCCCCCTCTCTGTGCCCCCCTCTCTGTTCCCCCCTCACTCTGTAGCCCCTCTCTCTGTCCCCCCTCTCTCTGTCTCCCACTCTCTCTGTTCCCCCTCTCTCTGTCCCCATCTCTCTCTGCCCCTCTCTCTATCTCCCCCACTCTCTGTTCCCCCTCTCTCTCTGCCCCCCTGTCTCTGGCCTCCTCTCTCTCTGGCCCCCACTCTCTGCCCCCCCTCTCTCAGTCCTCCTATCTGCCCCCCTCTCTCTGTCCCCCTCTCTCTCTCTGTCCCCCTCTCTCTCTGTCCCCCTCTCTCTCTGACCCCCTCTCTCTCCCCCACTCTCTGTCGCCCTCTCTCTGACCCCCACTCTCTCACACCCGCCTCTCCCTGTACCACCTCACTGACACCCCCCCCCCGTCGCCCCTCTCTCTGTCGCCGTCTCTCTGTCCCCCTCTCTCTGCCCCCTCTCTCTCTGCCCCCTCTCTCTCTGACCCCTCTCTCTCTGCCCCCTCTCTCTGTCCCCATCTCTCTGTCCCCTCTCTCTACCCCCCCCCTCTCTGACCCCCTCTCTGTCACCCTCTATCTGTCCCCCTCTCTCTCTGCCCCCCTCTCTGTCCCCCTCTCTCTCTGTATCCCTCTCTCTCTCTATCCCCCGCTCTCTCCATCCGCCCACTCTCTGTCCCCCTCTCTCTGACCCCCCCTCTCTCCCCCACACGGTACCCCTCTCTCTCTCCCTCTGCCCCCTCTCTCTGTCACCGTCTCTCTGTCCCCCTTCTCTCTGTCCCACCTTTCTCTGTCCCCCCTCTCTCTGCCCCCCCCCTCTCTCTGACCCCTTCTCTCTCTGTCCTCCTCTCTCTCTGTCCCCCTCTCTCTGTCCCCCTCTCTCTTTTCCCCTCACTCCTGTCCCCCTCACTCTGTCCCCTCTCTCTCTCCCCCGCTCTTTGACCCCCTCTCTGTCGCCCTCTCTCTCTGCCCCCTCTCACTCTGCCCCCCTCTCTCTCTCTCCCGCTCTCTGACCCCCTCTCTGTCACCCTTTCTCTCTGCCCACTCTCTCTCTGCCCCCACTCTCTCTCCCCCCACTCTCTGTCCCCCTCTCTCTGACCCCCCCTCTCTCCCCCACTCTGTACCCCTCTCTCTGTCTCCCTCTCTCTGCCACCCCCCCGTCACCGTCTTTCCATCCCCCCTCCTCTCTGTTCCCCCTTTCTCTGTTCCCCCTTTCTCTGTTCCCCCTCTCTCTGTCCCCCCTCTCTCTGTCCCCCCTCTCTCTGTCCCCCCCTCTCTGTCCCCCCTCTCTCTGTCCCCCCTCTCTCTCTGACCCCCTCTATCTCCCCCACTCTCTGTCCCCTGCTCTCTGTTGCCCTCTCTCTGTTCCCCTCTCTCTGTCCCCCTGTCTCTTTTGCCCTCACTCCTGTCCCCCTCACTCTGTCCCCTCTCTCTCTCCCCCGCTGTTTGACACCCTCTCTGTCGCCCTCTCTCTCTGCCCCCTCTCTCTCTGCCCCCCTCTCTCTGCCCCCCTCTCTGTCCCCCCCACTCTCTGTCCCCCTCTCTCTGACCCCCTCTCTCTCCCCCACTCTGTACCCCTCTCTCTGTCTCCCTCTCTCTGCCCCCCCTCTGTCACCATCTTTCTATCCCCCCTTCGCTCTGTTCCCCCTTTCTCTGTTCCCCCTTTCTCTGTTCCCCCTTTCTCTGTTCCCCCTTTCTCTGTCCCCCCTTTCTCTGTCCCCCCTCTCTCTGTCCCCCCTCTCTCTGTCCCCCCCTCTCTCTGTTCCACCTCTCTCTGCCCCCCCTCTCTCTGACCCCCATCTTTGTCCCCCCCTCTCTCTGTCCCCCTCTCTCTGTGTACTCTCTCTCTCCCCGCTCTCTGACCCCCTCTCTCGCCCGCGCTCTCTGTTGCCCCTCTCTCTGTCGCCGTCTCTCTGTCCCCCTCTCTCTGCCCCCTTTCTCTCTCTTCCCCCTCTCTCTCTCTGCCCTCTCTCTCTCTGCCCCCCATCTCTCTGCCCCCCTCTCTCTCCCCCGCTCTCTGACCCGCTCTTTGTCGCCCTCTCTCTGCCCCCCCTCTCTCTGCCCCCCTCTCTGTCCCCCTCTCTCTCTGTCCCCCCTCTCTCTCTATCCCCCACTCTCTCCATCCGCCCACACTCTGTCCCCCTCTCTCTGACCCCCTGTCTCTCCCCCACACTGTACCCCTCTCTCTCTCCCTCTGCCCCCTCTCTCTGTCACCGTCTCTCTATCCCCCTTCTCTCTGTCCCACCTTTCTCTGTTCCCCCTCTCTTTGCCCCCCCTCTCTCTGTCCCCCCCTCTCTGTCCCCCCCTCTCTCTGACCCCTTCTCTCTCTGTCCTCCTCTCTCTCTGTCCCCCTCTCTCTGTCTCCTCTTTCTGCCCCCTTCTCTCTCTGTCCCCCTCTCTCTCACTGACCCCCTCTCTCTCTGACCCCCTCTATCGCCCCCACTCTCTGTCCCCCTCTCTCTGTCGCCGTCTCTCTGTCCCCCACTCTCTCTGTCCCTCTCTCTCTATCCCCCTCTCACTGCTCCTCTCTCTCTCTCCCACTCTCTGACCCCCTCTCTGTCACCCTTTCTCTCTGCCCCCTCTCTCTCTGCCCCCACTCTCTCTGCCCCCCCACTCTCTGTCCCCCTCTCTCTGACCCGATCTCTCTCCCCCACTCTGTACCCCTCTCTCTGTCTCCCTCTCTCTGCCCCCCTCTCTGTCACCGTCTTTCTATCCCCCTTCTCTCTGTTCCCCCTTTCTCTGATCCCCCTCTCTCTGTCCCCCTCTATCTGTCCCCCCCTCTCTCTGTCCCCCCCTCTCTCTGTCCCCTCTCTCTCTGTCCCCCCTCTCTCTGTCCCCCCTCTCTCTTCCCCACTCTCTGTCCCCTGCTCTCTGTCGCCCTCTCTCTGACCCCCACTATCTCTGTCCCCCTCTCTCTCTCTGACCCCCTCTCTCTCTGACCCCCTCTATCTCCCCCGCTCCCTGTCCCCCCTCTCTCTGTTGCCCTCTCTCGCTGTCGCCCTCTCTCTGACCCCCTCTCTCACACCCGCCTCTCCCTGTACCATCTCACTGTCCCCTCTCTCGCTGTCGTCCCTCTCTCTGTTTCCGTCTCTCTGTCCCCCCCCCTCTCTCTGTCCCCCTCTCTCTCTGTCCCCTCTCTCTCTACCCTCTCTCTCTGTCCCCTCTCTCTCTCCCCCGCTCTCTGCCCCCTCTCTCTCTGCCCCCCGACCCCTCTCTCTGTCCCCCTCTCTCTCTGTCCCCCTCTCTCTCTGTCCCCCTCTCTCTCTTTCCCCCCCCCCCTCTCTGCCCCCCTCTCTCTGTGTCCCTCTCTCTGTCCCCTCTCTCTCCCCCCCGCTTTCTGACCCCCTCTCTGTTGCCCTCTCTCTGCCCCACTCTCTCTGCCCCCCGACCCCTCTCTCTCTGTCCCCCTCTCTATCTCTGTCCCCCTCTCTCTGTCTCCGTCTCTCTGCCCCCCCGTCACCGTCTCTCTATCCCCCCTTCTCTCTGTTCTTCCTTTCTCTGTTCCCCTCTCTCTGTCCCCATCTCTCTGTCCCCCTCTCTCTCTGTCCCCCTCTCTCTGTCCCCCCTCTCTCTCTGTCCCCCCCTCTCTCTGTCCCCCTCTCTCTCTGTCCCCCTCTCTCTGTCCCCCACTCTCTCTGTCCCCCTCCCTCTGCCCTCCTCTCTCTCTCTCCGCCCCTCTCTCTCTGTCCCCCTCTCTCTCTGTCCCCCTCTCTCTCTGTCCCCTCTCTCTCTGCCCCCCTCTCTCTCTGACCCCCTCTGTCTCTGACCCCCTCTCTCTCTGCCCCCCTCTCTCTCGGTACCCTCTCTTTCTGTCCCCCTCTCTCTCTGTACCCTCTCTCTGTCCCCCTCTCTCTCTGTACCCTATCTCTCTGTCCCCCTCTCTCTTTGTCCCGCTCTCTGTTCCACCCCTCTCTGTCGCCCTCTCTCTGACCCCCTCTCTCTGTCCCACTCTCTCTGTCCCCCTCTCTCTCTGTCCCTCTCTCTCTCTACACCTCTCTCTCTCTGTCCCCTCTCTCTCTGTCCCCTCTCTCTGTCTCCCCTCTCTCTCTCCCGGTGCTCTCTCTGTCTCCCCTCTCTCTGTCTCCCCTCTCTCTGTCTCCCTCGCTCTCTGTCTCCCCCACTCTGTTCCCCTCACTCTGTCACCCTCTTTCTGCCCCCTCTCTCTCTGTCCCCCTCACTCTCTGTCCCCCTCTCTCTGCCCCCCTCTATCTACTCCACTCTCTGTCCCCCTCTGTCTGTCGCCCTCTCTCTGACCCCCTCTCTCTCCCAACCGCCTCTCTCTCTCTCTCCCCCGCTCTCTGCTCCCTCTCTCTGTCGCCCTCTCTCTGTCCCCCTCTGTCTCCTACCCGCCTCTCTCTATCCCCCCTCTTTGTCCCACTCTCTCTCTGTCCCCCTCTCTCTGTTCCCCTTTCTCTCTGGCCCCCTCTCTGTCACCCTCTCTCTGCCCCCTTCTCTCTGCCCCTCTCTCTCTGTCCCCCTCTCTCTCTCTGTCCCCCTCTCTCTCTCTGTCCCCCTCTCTCTGTCCCCCACTCTCTCCATCCCCCCACTCTCTGTCCCCCTCTCTCCCCCCACTCTGTACCCCTCTCTGTCCCCTACTCTCTGTCCCCCTCTCTCTGTCCCCTATATCTCCCCTCTCTCTGTCGTCCTCTCTCTGTCCCCTATCTCTCTCCCCCGCTCTCTGACCCCCTCTCTGTTACCCTCTCTCTGCCCCCTTCTCTCTGTCCCCCTCTCTCTCTGTCCCCCTCTCTCTCTGTCCCCCACTCTTTCCATCCCCACACTCTCTGTCCCCCTCTCTCTGACCCCCTCTCTCCCCCCCCACTCTGTACCCTCTCTGTCCCCCACTCTCTGTCCCCCTCTCTCTATCCCCTCTATCTTCCCCTCTCTCTGTCCCCCTCTCTCTGTCCCCTCTATCTCCCCCTCTCTCTCTGTCCCCCTCTCTCTGTCCCCTCTCTCTCTCCCCCCCGCTGTCTGACCCCCACTCTGTCGCCCTCTCTCTGCCCCCTCTCTCTGTCCCCCACTCTCTCCATGCTCCCACTCTCTGTCCCCCTCTCTCTGACCCCCTCTCTCTCTCCCACTCTGTACCCCTCTCTCTGTCCCCATCTCTCTGTCACCATCTCTCTGTCCCCCCTTCTCTCTGTCCTAATCTCTGTCAATCCCCCTCTCTCTGTCCCCTCTCTCTCCCCCACACTCTCTGTCCCCCTCTCTCTGTCCCGTCGATCTCTCCCTCGCTCTCTGCCCCCTCTGTCGCCCTCTCCCTGCTCCCTCTCTCTCTGCCCCCTCTCTCTCTGTCCCCCTCTCTCTCTCTCTGTCCCCCACTCTCTCCATCCCCCACTCTCTGTCCCTCTCTCTCTGACCCCCCTCTCCCTCCCCCCACTCTGTACCCCTCTCTCTGTTCCCCTCTCTCTGTCTCCCTCTATATCCCCTCTCTCTGTGCCCCTCTCTCTGTCACCCTCTCTCTGCCCCCCCCTCTCTCTGTCCCCCCCTCTCTCTGTCCCCCTCTCTCTCTGTCCCCCTCTCTCTGTCCCCCACTCTCTCTGTCCCCCTCCCTCTGCCCTCCTCTCTCTCTCTCCGCCCCTCTCTCTCTGTCCCCCTCTCTCTCTGTCCCCCTCTCTCTCTGTCCCCTCTCTCTCTGCCCCCCTCTCTCTCTGACCCCCTCTCTCTCCCACCCGCCTCTCTCTCTGTCCCCCTCTTTTTCTCTGCCTCTCTCTCTGTACCCCTCTCTCTGCCCCCCTCTCTCTGTTCCCCTTTCTCTCTGGCCCCCTCTCTGTCACCCTCTCTCTGCCCCCTTCTCTCTGCCCCTCTCTCTCTGTCCCCCTCTCTCTCTCTGTCCCCCTCTCTCTCTCTGTCCCCCACTCTCTCCATCCCCCCACTCTCTGTCCCCCTCTCTCCCCCCACTCTGTACCCCTCTCTGTCCCCTACTCTCTGTCCCCCTCTCTCTGTCCCCTATATCTCCCCTCTCTCTGTCGTCCTCTCTCTGTCCCCTATCTCTCTCCCCCGCTCTCTGACCCCCTCTCTGTTACCCTCTCTCTGCCCCCTTCTCTCTGTCCCCCTCTCTCTCTGTCCCCCTCTCTCTCTGTCCCCCACTCTTTCCATCCCCACACTCTCTGTCCCCCTCTCTCTGACCCCCTCTCTCCCCCCCCACTCTGTACCCTCTCTGTCCCCCACTCTCTGTCCCCCTCTCTCTATCCCCTCTATCTTCCCCTCTCTCTGTCCCCCTCTCTCTGTCCCCTCTATCTCCCCCTCTCTCTCTGTCCCCCTCTCTCTGTCCCCTCTCTCTCTCCCCCCCGCTGTCTGACCCCCACTCTGTCGCCCTCTCTCTGCCCCCTCTCTCTGTCCCCCACTCTCTCCATGCTCCCACTCTCTGTCCCCCTCTCTCTGACCCCCTCTCTCTCTCCCACTCTGTACCCCTCTCTCTGTCCCCATCTCTCTGTCACCATCTCTCTGTCCCCCCTTCTCTCTGTCCTAATCTCTGTCAATCCCCCTCTCTCTGTCCCCTCTCTCTCCCCCACACTCTCTGTCCCCCTCTCTCTGTCCCGTCGATCTCTCCCTCGCTCTCTGCCCCCTCTGTCGCCCTCTCCCTGCTCCCTCTCTCTCTGCCCCCTCTCTCTCTGTCCCCCTCTCTCTCTCTCTGTCCCCCACTCTCTCCATCCCCCACTCTCTGTCCCTCTCTCTCTGACCCCCCTCTCCCTCCCCCCACTCTGTACCCCTCTCTCTGTTCCCCTCTCTCTGTCTCCCTCTATATCCCCTCTCTCTGTGCCCCTCTCTCTGTCACCCTCTCTCTGCCCCTTCACCCTCCCACCCGTCTCTCTCTTTCCCCCATCTCACTGTCCCCCTCTCTCTCTGTCCCTCTCTATCTTCCCCACACTCTGCCCCCCTCTCTCTCTGCCCTCCTCTGTCTCTGTCCCCCTCTCTCTCTGTCACCCTCTCTCTGTCGCCATCTCTCTGTCCCCCTCTCTCCCTGATCCCCCTCTGTCTCCCTCACTGTCGGTGTCCCTCTCTCTGTTCCCCTCTCTCTGACACCCTCTATCTCCCCCACTCTCTATGCCCCTCTCTCTGTCGCCCTCTCTCTGTCCCCCCTTTCCCTGCCCCCCCTCTCTCTGTCCCCCCTCTCTCTGTCCCCTCTCTCATTGTGTCCTCCCCTATTTCTCTCTCTCCCTCCCTCACCTTATCTCTCCCTTTCCTCTCTCTCTCCCTCTGTCTCTCCCTGCTCCTTCGCTCTCTCAATCTTCTCCCACTCTCGATCCCCCTACCTTGGTCTCTCTCTCTCCCCACCTCCCTCCGTTTCTCTCTAACTCAATCTCTCTCCCTCCTGCCCTGCCCTTCCTCTCTCTCTGACACACTCTGTGTCCCTAGTCCTTCCCTCTCCCTCTGACCCAGAGACTGGGGGTTGGTGGTGAGGCTGCGTGTGGGGGGTGGGGGTGAGATGATTGAGAGATGTCGGAAGTGGGAGGTGGGGAAAATGGGGTAGAGACGACATTGCGGGAGGGAGAGAGAGACGGCAGGAGAGAGAGAGAGTGAGGGTGAGGGGGAGAGAAAAGAATGGAGGCAGGTGGAGAAACCCATGTTGGGGTGTGAGAGAGAGAGGGGGAGAGTGCGGCAGAAAGAATAGTGGAGGCAGGTGGAGAAACCAAGGTTGGGGGCGGTGTCTGAGAGGGGACCAGAGAGAGTGAAAGGGAGAGGAGGTGAGAGAGACACAGTGTGCAGAAAGAGAGAGAGAGGGAGAGAATTGAGGAGGAAGAGTCGGGGAGAGGAAATGGGGAGGCCAGGTTGGAGTAGGGGGGTGTCAGAGGGAGTTAAACCCAGCTCCTGAGCTCAGGGCCCGGTGCCCTCCCCTTCCCTGAGGACCAGGACTTGGGGCTGAGTCTGTCTCTCACCAGCTCAGCTTCTCCAACACAAAGACACACACCAACATCGGTCACTCTGCTGCTCGGCACGCTTTAATCTACATTTTTATTGGTTACAAATGGAAGTGATGGATACAGTCAGTGGGATGGTGCCTTTTCTCACCGGCCCCTGAGTTGTGAGAAACATTGAAATGTTTCCCTGTAACCCCCCTGTGGGATAAGGATGGACATCCCAGCGCTACCCTCAGTCTGTTACCATAGCGACAGGCTGCCCCATCGCTGAAACACTGAACTGAAATGAGAAAATCCTGGATGGATTGATTAATGCGGGAATTTGATGGAAGGATGGATCTGGGTGAAGGGATATTTCAGCACATTCTTCAGCTGCTGCCTGAACTTAGTCTGGGTCACGGCATAAATCGCGGTGTTTGTGCAGCAACTGAGGAGCTGCAGCATGAAGCCCAATTCCCGCACAAAGGGATGGAGATACACAGAGTCATACCCAATATACCACATCCGGGCCCATATAGAATACAGCATTAACATTGACCATAACAGGATGAAATTGGCCGAGATCACAAACAGTAAAATGATGGATTTTTTTCGGTTTCTCATTTCTGTGTCAGACTGAGCGTCCCCATTGGTGTGAGCGCGGAGTCTCCTGCGGGCTCTGCTGGTCACTACAATGTGTCTGACGGTGAGAACATTGAGCAGCAGAATCAGGAGAAATGGGACACACGGGGTTAGAATGTGGTGGAGGAACTCGATTGTGACCCAGACAATGGAGTAACGAACAGCGTCTGTTACATCACAAAACCAGGGGCGGTTCCGCAGCCGATACCGAGCCGTGAGCATAAAATACCAGGAAATGTCCTTTAAACAGCTCAGCACAGTCACTGCTCCCAGAACCACAGCCGCCGTCTTCTCACTGCAATATTTACTTTTCAGCTTCTGGCAACAAATGGCCACAAACCGATCAAAGGTGAAAGTGACGGTGAACCAGACAGAGCAGTCAGTGGCTGCATAAACCAGGACGGCGTGGATATTACACACGGGGACGGAGTCCCTCAGGAAATAAAACTGTTCCCGATAAACAATGGGAATGTGTCTCAGGATCAGGTCGAGAATAATGACCAGGAGATCCGCCGCTGCCATGGCCCCCAGGTAACGTCTGACACATGGAGACAATCCACAATCTTTATAAAGCAGGACGTAGATGGTCACTACGTTAACTGTGAGGAAGGAAAACAAACCCATTATCCATCAGCCTGGAGGCAAAGGGACCCGTTTGATCGGGGACCCAGTGAGATTTTCAAATGTGTCCCTGTATTCAGGGATTTATTAAAATAATTAGAGCTGGAATAACAAATGGGAAGGTCGGAATTACTGACAAAAATGTCAGTTACAGAATGTCAGGGACAGAACGTTCCGGGGAATGACAGTTATAGAATGTTGGGGACAGAACATTCCGGGGAATGTCAGTTATAGAATGTCGGGGACAGAACGTTCCGGAGAATGTCAGTTATAGAATGTCAGGGACAGAACGTTCCGGGGAATGTCAGTTATAGAATGTCAGGGACAGAACGTTCCGGGGAATGACAGTTATAGAATGTCGGGGACAGAACGTTCCGGGGAATGACAGTTATAGAATGTTGGGGACAGAACGTTCCGGGGAATGTCAGTTATAGAATGTCGGGGACAGAACGTTCTGGGGAATGTCAGTTATAGAATGTCGGGGACAGAACGTTCCAGGGTGTGTCAGTTATAGAATGTCGGGGACAGAACGTTCCGGGGAATGTCAGTTATAGAATGTCAGGGACAGAACGTTCCGGGGTGTGTCAGTTATAGAATGTCAGGGACAGAACGTTCCGGGGAATGTCAGTTATAGAATGTCAGGAACAGAACGTTCCGGGGAATGTCAGTTATAGAATGTCGGGGACAGAACGTTCCGGGGAATGACAGTTATAGAATGTCGGGGACAGAACGTTCCGGAGAATGTCAGTTATAGAATGTCGGGGACAGAACGTTCCGGGGAATGTCAGTTATAGAATGTCAGGGACAGAACGTTCCGGGGAATGTCAGTTATAGAATGTCAAGGACAGAACGTTCCGGGGAATGACAGTTACAGAATGTCAGGGACAGAACGTTCCGGGGAATGACAGTTATAGAATGTCAGGGACAGACGTTCCGGGGTGTGTCAGTTATAGAATGTCGGGGACAGAACGTTCCGGGGAATGTCAGTTATAGAATGTCGGGGACAGAACGTTCCGTGGAATGTCAGTTTTAGAATGTTAGGGACAGAACGTTCCGGGGAATGTCAGTTACAGAATGTCGGGGACAGAACGTTCCGGGGTGTGTCAGTTATAGAATGTCGGGGACAGAACGTTCCGGGGAATGTCAGTTATAGAATGTCAGGGACAGAACGTTCCGGGGTGTGTCAGTTATAGAATGTCGGGGACAGAACGTTCCGGGGAATGTCAGTTTTAGAATGTCATGGACAGAACGTTCCGGGGAATGTCAGTTATAGAATGTCGGGGACAGAACGTTCCGGGGTGTGTCAGTTATAGAATGTCGGGGACAGAACGTTCCGCGGAATGTCAGTTATAGAATGTCAGGGACAGAACGTTCCGGGGAATGTCAGTTATAGAATGTCAGGGACAGAACGTTCCGAGGAATGTCAGTTATAGAATGTCGGGGACAGAACGTTCCGGGGAATGACAGTTATAGAATGTCGGGGACAGAACGTTCCGGGGAATGTCAGTTATAGAATGTTAGGGACAGAAAGTTCCGGGGAATGTCAGTTATAGTATGTCGGGGACAGAACGTTCCGGGGAATGTCAGTTATAGAATGTCAGGGACAGAACGTTCCGGGGAATGTCAGTTATAGAATGTCGGGGACAGAACGTTCCGGGGAATGACAGTTATAGAATGTCGGGGACAGAACGTTCTGGGGAATGTCAGTTATAGAATGTTAGGGACAGAAAGTTCCGGGGAATGTCAGTTATAGTATGTCGGGGACAGAACGTTCCGGGGAATGTCAGTTATAGAATGTCAGGGACAGAACGTTCCGGGGAATGTCAGTTATAGAATGTCAGGGACAGAACGTTCCGGGGAATGTCAGTTATAGAATGTCGGGGACAGAACGTTCCGGGGAATGTCAGTTATAGAATGTCAGGGACAGAACGTTCCGGGGAATGTCAGTTATAGAATGTCGGGGACAGAACGTTCCGGGGAATGTCAGTTATAGAATGTCAGGGACAGAACGTTCCGGGGAATGTCAGTTATAGAATGTCGGGGACAGAACGTTCCGGGGAATGACAGTTATAGAATGTTAGGGACAGAAAGTTCCGGGGAATGTCAGTTATAGAATGTCGGGGATAGAAAGTTCCGGGGAATGACAGTTATAGAATGTCGGGGACAGAACTTTCCAGGATCTCCTTGACCAGTCCATCACCTTTCCCCTTAATCCTCCCCACCAGCATGATGTACTGTGCACAGGCTACATTTCTGTCCAACACTGGGAGCTGTGCAGACCACATCAGGGCACTAATGTGTGAAGCTGGAACAAATATCCATCCAACACGGGGAGCGACACAAACCACTTCAGTGCATGATCTATAAACCTCAACAAGATAGTCTGACCAGCACAGCGAACTATGCAGTGATCACCTGTGAATTAATCTGTAACCCAGGAGCAGTTACCCTCCCAGCATGTAGGGCTGTGTACACCACCCCACTGCATTGATCTGTAACCCAGGAGCAGTTACCCTCCCAGCATGTAGGGCTGTGTACACCACCCCAGTGCATTGATCTGTAACCCAGGAGCAGTTACCCTCCCAGCATGTAGGACTGTGTACACCACCCCAGTGCATTGATCTGTAAACCAGGAGCAGTTACCCTCCCAACATGTAGGACTGTGTACACCACCCCAGTGCATTGATCTGTAACCCAGGAGCAGTTACCCTCCCAGCATGTAGGGCTGTGTACACCAAACCAGGGCATTGATCTGTAACCCAGGAGCAGTTACCCTCCCAGCATGTAGGGCTGTGTACCCCAAACCAGGGCATTGATCTGTAACCCAGGAGCAGTTACCCTCCCAGCATGTAGGACTGTGTACACCACCCCAGTGCATTGATCTGTAACCCAGGAGCAGTTACCTTCCCAGCATGTAGGACTGTGTACACCACCCCAGTGCATTGATCTGTAACCCAGGAGCAGTTACCCTCCCAGCATGTAGGGCTGTGTACCCCAAACCAGGGCATTGATCTGTAACCTAGGAGCAGTTACCCTCCCAGCATGTAGGGCTGTGTACCCCACCCCAGTGCATTGATCTGTAACCCAGGAGCAGTTACTCTCCCAGCATGCAGGGCTGTGTATACCAAACCAGGGCATTGATCTGTAAACCAGGAGCAGTTACCCTCCCAGCATGTAGGGCTGTGTACCCCAAACCAGGGCATTGAACTGTAACCCAGGAGCAGTTACCCTCCCAGCATGTAGGGCTGTGTACCCCAAACCAGTGTATTGATCTGTAACCCAGGAGCAGTTACCCTCCCAGCATGTAGGACTGTGTACCCCAAACCAGGGCATTGATCTGTAAACCAGCAGCAGTTACCCTCCCAGCATGTAGGACTGTGTACATCCCCCCCCCCCCCCAGTGCATTGATCCGAAACCCAGGGGCAGTTACCTTCCCAGCATGTAGGACTGTGTACACCACCCCAGTGCATTGATCTGTAACCCAGGAGCAGTTACCCTCCCAGCATGTAGGGCTGTGTACCCCACCCCAGTGCATTGATCTGTAACCCAGGAGCAGTTACCCTCCCAGCATGTAGGGCTGTGTACCCCAAACCAGGGCATTGATCTGTAAACCAGGAGCAGTTACCCTCCCAGCATGTAGGACTGTGTACTTTCCCCCCCCAGTACATTGATCTGTAACCCAGGGGCAGTTACCCTCCCAGCATGTAGGGCTGTGTACCCCAAACCAGGGCATTGATCTGTAACCCAGGAGCAGTTACCCTCCCAGCATGTAGGACTGTGTACACCAAACCAGGGCATTCATCTGTAACCCAGGAGCAGTTACCCTCCCAGCATGTAGGGCTGTGTACCCCAAACCAGGGCATTGATCTGTAACCCAGGAGCAGTTACCCTCCCAGCATGTAGGACTGTGTACACCACCCCAGTGCATTGATTTGTAAACCAGGAGCAGTTACCCTCCCAGAATGTAGGACTGTGTACCCCACCCCAGTGCATTGATCTGTAACCCAGGAGCAGTTACCCTCCCAGCATGTAGGGCTGTGTACACCAAACCAGAGCATTGATCTGTAACCCAGGAGCAGTTACCCTCCCAGCATGTAGGGCTGTGTACCCCAAACCAGGGCATTGATCTGTAACCCAGGAACAGTTACCCTCCCAGCATGTAGGGCTGTGTACACAAAACCAGAGCATTGATCTGTAACCCAGGAGCAGTTACCCTCCCAGCATTTAGGACTGTGTACATCCCCCCCCCCCCCCCCCCCCAGTACATTGCTCAGCAACACTGTGTTAGATCCCTGCCCACCGTGGGGAAACTAGCAGCCCGTGCTGGAAGTGACAGGTTGTGCAGCTTCCACCCATTTACAGCTCCATATCCCCATTGTGCCCTGACAAGGGGGTGTTGTGGGTGTGAACATCACTGCCAGAGAGAGATGGCGGGGGAATCAGTTTAAATATCACCGCATGGGAGTGGGTTGGGAAGTAGACAGAGAGGGGGAGACTGAGAGACAGTGTCATGGAAGGCTGTGTTCCCAGGTTTCAGAATGCTGAAATGTCAGCAATTCGATAGCATCCTGTAACATGAGCCAGTCTTCCCAGGAAAGATGGGAAAAAGGGATATTAATGTGAAGTCAGATGAACATTTGTTCTGCATCTTTGTAACTGGAATTGGTTTCAACAGAATATATGACTCATTGGGCAGATTCTAACAATAATTTATCTTTGTTTAATTTTCCTTGAGTGTGACAGAGGGACCGTCTGCACGAGGCTGGGCTATTTCCCGGTGCTATCACTTCAAACTTACCTCATTAACTACCCACCCCACCCCATGATGTCCCTCTCATTCAATAATGGCCTGATTCTCCCATCCATCATGGCGGGTGGTACTCACCATCGCCCGGATGCCCCTGGATATTCAGTGATCGCTGGCGCTGGTGCCATCTTTAAAAGGCCAAGGGGCACACGGTTGAGCTTTCTCAGTTCGGAGCTGCCTGCACAGTTTACCTCGAGCATGGCAGATAAGAGGCACTTACATCACGGTTTGTCGACAGGGGCATGGAAGTCCTGGTGGAGGGGCTAGTATAGAGGGGGGCCATACCACCAGACACACCGAGCATGGTCTGAGCTCACCACCCAGTTCAGTGCAGTATCTGAGGTCTGAGGAAACGTCCAGCAATACAGGATAAGCAGCAATAATCTTCCCCGCTCTGTCAGGATACAGCTCACCATATTCTTTCTGCTCCCTCACACTCACTGTATATCTGTTGTAGCACCTACTCCCCAAACAAGATTCATGCTCCACCACTCTCACTGCTGCGTGCAGCACTTTCTCTCTCTCTCTGTCTCTGTCTCTGTCTCTGTCTGTCTGTCTGTCTCTCTCTCTCTCTCCACGTTACCCCCCTTCACTAAAAACACTGCATGGATACAACAAAGTGGACTGACTGCCTCCGGACACCTCACCATGACCATGTCCCCCACCTACACCAGCACTAACAGCAGGGCCACCCACTCCCACCCTCCCTCTCTCCCTCCTTTTCTCCCATTTCAGGAGAAACAGTCTGGAATAGGACAGAAAGGGCCTATCCGGGTGGTGGAGTGCCCGATATCCGTTCCCTCACCCCCCTCCCCTCCCCCACGCCCCCCCCCCCCCCATGTGGGGAGGACCCTGGTACGAGCCGGAGAGCACTGGGATGCCTCGTGTGGAGCTTCTGAAACATCCACGTCCCACCGACCGAGTAAGGAGCAATGTTCAGTGAAGGGCAATTCTCACTTTAAACCCACTGGCAGCTCCGTTTCCCCCCGGCACAACTTAGAAGCCGTGGCCCTGATGCCATCTCCCTTTTGTGTTGAGCTGGTACAAATGGAGTCCCCACGGTCTCGGTGGGCAGGAGGGTGGGCTCACATCGTCACCACCACCTCCCAGGAAGGGAGCACGGAGGCTCCCTCCACACCTCCCCCTGTAAACAGCTCAGATACAGAAACTAATCTGTGACAGTTACTGCTCTCCCCACCTGTCCTGACATCTTCAACAATCTGTGCTCATATACACGCAGCGCTCTCTGGTCCTGCAGCTCCATTGTAATGGCACAGCCTGTTTTAAACTGTCTTTCATTGCCTTTCCTACCAAAGTGTATCATCTCACACTGCTCTGCACTGATCCCCATCTGCCTTACACCTGAACACTACACCAACGTGTCACTGTCCTGTTAGAGTTCCACACTGTCCTCCATAGACTTCACAATTCTTCCAGGTTTGGTGCCATCTACAAACATTGAGATTGCCATAGCTTCACAGTTCCCATGAAACAACTGAAATCCTACCCCACTCATGAGTGTGAGCAAGTGAAATACTGATATATTCCCTATACTGCTATGTTTAGTTTAAATTACCAGATGAGCTCAATGTTGTGTCCTAACAATTGCTGTGTGTGTATCTGTGTGTCTCTGTGTGGGGCAGGTCTGGCAGTCTCTGTGGTGCTTAAAGTAATGCAATGACACCCTCTGCTGGCCTCCACACGCCACTGCATAGGCATTGGCAGAGGGTGAAAACCAACAGGGATTCATTCAGAGAAGGGGAGGGAGAGGGCAGCTGCTCACAGCACCATCCAAACTGATGTCTCATCCATGTACTGAGATAAATGTCCTTTAAACGTTGTAAGTGTCCCTGCTTTCACCACTTCCTCTGGAAGTTCATTCCACACCCAAGCCAGCTTCTGTCTAAAATAATTACCGCTCATGACTTTTGTAAATCTTTTTCCTCGCACCTTAAAATATCCCTCAGTTTTGAATCCCCAACTCTAGGGAAAAGACATGAGCCCTCCAGCTTATCTGTACCCCTCATTATTTTGTAAACCTCTGTAAAGTTGCCCCTTAATCTCATATTCTTCAGTGAAAAAAGTCTCAGCCTATCCAGCCACTCCTTATCGATCACTTCCTCCATTCCCAACAACATCCAGATTACTCTCCTCTGAACCCTCTCCAGCTTAATAATATCAAGGTCAATAACATTAACGTGAAAAGTCAATGTATTTTATAAGTGTAGGGGAGACTGAAACTAGAGGGCATAGTTTTAAGGTGAGAGGGAAACATTTAAAAGTGACCTAAGGGGCAGCGTTTTCACCCAGAGGGTGGTGTGCCTATGGAATGAGCGGGCAGGATGATCAGGCTGGACACAGTATTCCAGAAGAGGTCTCACCAATGTCCTGTACAACCACAACATGACGTCCCAATTCCGATACTCAAAGGTCTGACCAATGAGGACAAGTGTGTTAAACACCTTCTGAACCACACTCTCTGTATGAGATGCAAATTTTAAAGGACTATGCCTGACGGCCTAGGTCTCTGTTCTGAAACACTACCAAGGGCCCTGCTTGTATAGATTCTGCTCTTGTTTGATTTACCAAATCCAATACCTGTTGCAGAGGTATGTCACATCATGTCAGAACAGGCTGATGAACAAACACACAGGAGAATAATGTTACAGCTTTTTGGGTATTGCTGAGTGATGCTAGTGTCCCTACCTCCAGGCACAAAGGTCTAGGTGTAAATCCCACAGAAGTGCCTCATGATACATCTGAACAAACTGATTAAAATGGATTTAGAATTGTGACCTGATGGAGAAGGAAGAGGTGTCAGTATTGCATTTCAGAATTTAGGCCCAGGATGACTGAAAGTGCAGCCATTCGTGTTGATTGGAGTCACATTTCGCAGCAGTAGCGGTTTATAATATCCGAACGGTTATGGATAGGGTGAGTAGTCAGGGTTTTTCCCCAGGTTAGGGGCGTCCAATACTAGAGGACATTAGTGGAAAGTGAGAGGGGAAAGGTTTTGATGAGGCCTAAAGGGCACCATTTCACACAGAGGGTGGTGTGCGTATGGAATGAGATGCCAGAGGGAGTGGTGGAGGCTGGTACAAATACAGCATCTGGGTACTGAGAGACCTGGCGAGCTTTTCCAGCAATTTCTGCATTTCTTTAAAAATGCATTCATTTTAACACAGGTATTCTGAATAAATTCAACATTTTATTTTTTAATGACGCAGAGCCATGTAAACATGTTTCAAATTGACCGAGACCATTTTCTGCTAAGGGTATGGCTCTGTGTATGACAGCAGCAATGATGCACCTACGTGGAGCAGGGAATGTGATGGAGACATAGTTTGGACAATGTACAAGGAGACCTCACATGGTCCAGTTTGGGAGAGGATGACATTCCTGTGTGATTCAACTCAGAGAGGGATAAAATGTAATCTGTCCGAGAAGGAATGACCTATTGCACTCTCTCTCCTTCATTGTTCCTCATCACAGCAATGTGTGCGAGCTAAAAAAACCTCTAAAGTCATCGTTACCATTCGTATTTTTATAGAATCCCTGCAGAGTTGAAACAGGCCCTTCGGCCCAACAAGTCCACACCAACCTTCCCAACCCATTCCCCTATATTTACCCCTGACTAATGCACCTAACCTAGAAATCCCTGGACACTATACTCAATTTAGCATGACCAATTCACCTAACCTACACAGTTTGAGCTGTGGTAGGAAACGGGATCACCCATTAGAAGCTCACACAGACAAGGGGAGAATGTGCAAACTCCACAGAGACAGTCACCCAAGACTGGAATCGACCCCAAGTCCATGGTGCTGTGAGACAGCAATGCTTCCCTTTGGGTGATCCCTGACCAGAATTCACTGGAATCTACTCACTGCCTAAAGCAAAGGGAATTCAGTCAAATCCAACTTCCCAGGATAGAACCCCATTGCTAGCAGCTATGTGAGTGCAATATCTTCAGAAGCAGAATAACATTTTGGACAATCTCAATTTTTACTTTTGTCATGAATTCCAGTAAGATCTGGACAAAGTTCTTTCAAGTTAAAAATGCAGAGATTTTGTTAACCTGTTTGTTTGTGTGTGTGTATGTGTGTCGCAGTGTTTTAAACAGGGAAATATCGATTATATATTTGCAATACCCAAACACTTTTCCATTCATCGTTCCATCATAGCTTGAGTAACATTGCTGTGGATCTTAAACGTGTTAAAGAAACTAGCCTGAGTTGTTGCTAAAACTGACCCTGACCCAGTCTGAGATGGATATCATCGACCATATCACCAACCTGGTTCCATTTGATATTTGTTGTTAGCAGTGGAGGAGTGGGACTAGAAAGGAAACAGTGACCCCAAAAGCCAGGGAACTATAGACCGGTGAGCCTGATGTCAGTGGCAGGTAAGTTGTTGGAGGGGATTCTGAAGGACAGGATTGACATACATTTGGGAAGGCAAGGGCTGATCAGGATAGTCATCGTGGCTTTCTGCATGGGAAATCATGGGTCATTAATTTGGTTTAGTGTTATGAAGTTGTGACAAAGAAGATTGATGAAGGCTGTGTGTTAGATATTGTCTACATGGACCTCAGCCAGGTGTTCATAACATTCCGATTAGCAGACAGATTAGTAAGGTTCAGTCACTTGGGATACAGGGGAATCTAGTCACAATTGGCTTGAAGGAAGAGGGGTATTTTTCAGATTGGAGGCTTCCGAGAAGCAGTGTGCTGCAAGAATCAACACTGAGTTCACTACATTTTATCATTTATATCAATGATTTGGATGTCAACACTAGGGCCATAGTTAGTAAGTTTACATATTGCATCAGAAAGGTGGTCTAGAAGATTATCTCAGAGTACAACGAGACCACAATTAGATGGGGCAAAGAAGCAAGGCCTGAGAGATGAAGTTTAATTTAGATAAATACGAGGTTTTGCAGTTTGGAAAGGTAAATCATGGAGAAATTATATACTGAATGGTAAGGTCCTGGGGCGTGTTGTGGAACAAAGGGACCTCGGGCTGCAGGTACATTGTTCCTTGAAAGTGGAGTCGCAGGTAGACAGTGGTGCTGAACACATTTGGCACATTTGACTAATCAGTCAGAGCATTGAGTATAGGAGCTGTGGTGGCATGTTGCATCTGTAGTAGGAAACTGGAGCACGCATGAGAAGCTCACACAGACAAGGGGAGAATGTGCAAACTCCACACAGACAGTCACCCAAGGCTGGAATCGAACCCAAGTCCCTGGTGCTGCGAGGCAGCAGTGCTAACCACCGTGCTGCCCTTGGGATGACCCCTGACCAGCATCCATTGGAATCTACTCACTGCCTAAAGCAAAGGGAATTCAGCCAAATCCAACTCTCCCAGGATGTTGGTGAGGCCACTTTAAGAATACTGCGTACAACTCGGTTGTCTGGAGAAAAGATTTACCTAGATGTTCCAGGATTGGAGGTTTGAGCTTCGGGGAGAGGTTGATTAGGTTGAAGTGCTTCCTGGAGTGTCAGAGACTGAGGGGTGACATTATAGAGGTTTTTAAAATCATCAGGGGTATGGATATTCTAAATAGCCATGGTCTGATCCCAGGATAGGGGAGTCCAGAATAAGACAGCACAGGTTGAATTGGAGAGGGCGAATGATTTAGAAGGAACATGAAGATAAATGGTTCACACAGAGAGTGGTGTGTGTACAGAAAGTGCTGTCAGAGGAAGTGGTTAAGGCAGGTACAGTCATAGGAGGAATATTGGGCAAATGCTGGCAAATGGGACTAATGGGTTTTGGTATCTGATCGGAGAGAATATATTGGACTAACGGGTCTGTTTCCATTCTGCATGACTCTTTGATTCTATAAGAGGGATGGAGAAAAATTCTTAAAGGACCTTTCAAGTGGGAATTCTCTTCACTGGAAGTTTTTATTGCGCCTCTATGTTCACATGGACTGAAAGCTGTGTTAGTTAATTATTTGATAGGGAAGTGAGTCACAGATAATTGGACGCAGACAGGAAAGTGGGGCTGAGACCATAACCTGATCAGCCACAATTTTAGTGCCTTGTGGAGAAGGATCAAAGTATCTAATGCCCCACTCCTGCTCCTCAGTCCCATGTTTCTGTGTTCCATTCAGCCCATCAAACCTGCTAGACAGGAGCAGTTGGAGGCTACTTACATCTATAACCTGATGCACAGGAACAGAGGAGACCATTCAGCCCTTTAAGGCTATCACACGCTTTGATGTGATTTGGGAAATGTAATTGGAAAACCCAGGTTGGGTATGAAAGAGGCACCTCATCTCTTTTTACAGAGATACCCGTCTCTGAAACTTGTGTTTCATTTATTGATCATGTTATAGACCCACATTCACTGTGAATACAGCCCACATACCTCACCCAGACATGGCTCACAAACTCCTCTGGTCTCCCTGACTGCAATATTCAGTAATTTGCACATTCATGAAAATAACACCCCCTAACTTTCCAATAACAGAATGTGAGAACATCAGAAAGAGGGGCAGGTCGTTCACTCCCCAAGCCTGCCTTGCCCTTCACTAAGATTATGGCTGATCTGCTCTTGGTCTCAAATCCTCTTTCATTCCCAATTCTTCATCGCCCTCAACTCGCTGTCAGGTCAATATCCATCTACCCCCTCTTCAAATCCTTTCAGTCATCTAGCTCCCCGAACAGTCTTGAGAACAGAAATCCTGACATTCAACCCCACCTGTTTGAAGAAAACACTTGCTGCTCCTGTACCATGGCTTATTGATGTGAACAAAAGAGGCTGATACAAGGGTTCAGGTAAAAATGACTGACCCCGATATCAAGGCAGTGTTTGCCTTCTGTTGACATCAAGAAGTTCATTCAGCAGCTCACGCTGGTTTCACAGGAATATGAGGAAGCCATTCAGCCCATTGACATTATTGGAGAAGAACAGGGACAGCCCATTCAGTGCCTCCAGCCTATTACTCAGGAAGGGAAGGAGTCCAGTGTGATGGACCACACCAGAGCCCTTCAAAAATATTTGAGGGCGGTAGCCTAGACTCTAATATTTTTATATTTAAAAGGAAACGTAAACTGTCTGTTCCAGATGCAACGTGAATGGTCAAACTACTTGGTGTGAAGCAAAACACCATTTATTTAAACACGGAAGATAAAATGAAACGAAAGAAAGGGGAAATTAGAATAACTTAATTCTATTGGACAAGTTAACAGAATAATAGATCTAGGAACTATTACTGATGAACTGTTCCAGTATAGGGAAATCCCATAAACACAGCCCATGGCAAAAAGAAATATTTAGACACAGACAGTCACAAACATTTCTCCAATCCAGGAATTAAAAACAGCATCAAGAGAAAATTCAGAGAGAGAAGCAGCCAGGAGATAGCCACTGAAGATTCCAACTCTGTGTAGACCCCAATAGTTTCTGATGTTACTGAGAAACCAAAACCCAGAGATCTTAATCTGTGAGAGCTGGCCACACCCATTCAGGCTGCATTAAAATAAACCCAAGCCCTCCCTAGCTGTTACTCAAGTGGTCTTAACTAGCCAGCTTGGTAACTATCGCTCAATCTCTCTCTTTAAAGAAACCAGGACAAATAACCTCTTAAAGCTGCAGCATTGTCACACTTGCCAGCATATCGAACCGTCAAACAGGAACCAGGGGTAACCCAGTCAGGCCCTTGGCCCTGTCCAATGGGACTAGAAAGAAGCCAGTCAGTCTGTTGAGTCACTGACACAACAATCGGATGAGGCCATTCAGCCCCTTGAGCCACTTATACAGGAACAGGAGGAGGCCATTCCCCCTCAACACACTTACACAGGGACAGAATGAGTTAATTGATGCTGATTCCTGATGAATGGCTTATGCCCGAAACATCAATTCTCCTGCTTCTCGGATGCTGCCTGACCTGCTGTGTTTTTCCAGCAATCAATTCTCTATTCCAATCTCCAGCATCGGCAGTCCTCGCTGTCTCCTAATTGATGCTCTAACGTGATGAGTAAGTGGAGCAGAGGCTGCACCGACAGACTACTCCACATTGTTCCTCTTGGCTCTGTTGCTTAGGATACACAAATGGGACTTTAACATGGTTTTCTAGTAGTCAGCAGGGAAGCTTTATGTCTTGTGTGAAGTCTCAAGAAGGCATCTTTCATCTCCGAAAAGACAGCCTGGTGTTCTCGATGTAGGGCGGAAGCTGGTGGGAATGGCTACCTGATTCAGATGGAAGGTATTGTGGCTGCTGTTGGGGATTGTGAATAACCTGATGTTCAGTACAGGGTTCACACGCTGACTGCACAATAACGTGGGGAGAGTTAATTTAGGCATATAAACGATTAGGAAAGTCACATTACACTGATATGGACTCTCTAAGTTCAAATAATGATGATATTATTCATGTTGATCTTGTCTAGTGCTTGTCCTGTTCAGTGTAACCTGTATGCCTGACTCTGTCCAAGCCTATTTCCACCCTATGATCTGTCTGACCATGCTTACTATGACCTGTCTTCAATGCTTATAAATAAAGTGTTTCCCTATACTGAGATACACGTGACAATATATCAAACCAATTAATCCTGGGTAAAGTATGGAATTTCTCTCCCTGTCAATGTCTCTTTTGGAAATAAGTGATCGCTGCCACTCCTCGTGTTTCAGCATCACCATTTCTTCGTCTCTCACAGCTCTACAGATTAAACACTCAGCTTATTCACTCTATCCTCATGTTACCATCACCCATGTCTGTGGTCAGGAGATCATTCCTTACAAAGGAGATCAACTCTGTAGAGAGTGCCCCAAATGCTCTCTCAGCAAGGCTCTACAACAACAGGAAGATGGCTTTACTTATGTACTCGAATCATCTTACAGTGAAGGACAGCATACTATTGACTGCACCCATTACTTACACAGGGTTTGGTTCAAAGCAGAAGCGCATAGACTTGTGAGTAGGAGATCATGCTTCCCAAATTTGTTAGAGTTCTTTGATGAAGTGACCAAGAAAGTTGACGAGGGCAGAGCGGCAGGCGTAGTCTCCATGGATTTCAGTAAGACTTTGATAAGGTTCCACATGGCAGGCTGGTCAGGAAGGTGACATCACGTAGAATGTGGGGGGAACTGGCCAATTGGATACACAGTTGGCTTGATTGTAGGTAGCAGAGGGTTTAGTGGAAGGATGTTTGTCAGACCGGAGGCTTCGTCCATTGCTGTTTGTTATCTATGATTTGGTTGAGAATGTACAAGGCATGATTAGTAAGTTTGCAGATGACTCTAAAGTAATTGGGAGCATGATCATGAAGAAGTTTATCAGAAATTGCAGCAGGACCTTAATCAGGTGGGGAAGTGGGCCGAGAAATGACAAATGGAATTTAATATAGATGTGTGAGGTCTTGCATTTTGGAAACACAAATCAAGGTAGGAGTTTCATGGTGAATGGGAGGGTCTTAAGGGGTGCAGTGGGCAGAGAGACCTTTGTGTTTAGGTGTACACGGTTCTCTATGAGTGGAGTCAAACGTAAACAGGGCAGTGAAGAAGGCTTTTGGCACATTGGCCTTCATCAGGCAGGATATTAAGTATACAAGTTGGGAATTTATTTTGCAGTTACCCAGGACTTTGTAAAGGCTGCACTTGGAGTATTGTGTTCAGTTTTGTCACCTTGTTATAGGGAGGATGTTTTTAAATTAGAATGAGTGCAGAAGAAATTTACAAAGGCGTTGCCAGGACCCAATGGTCTGAGTTACAGGGAGAGGTTGGACAAGCTAGGAATTTTTCTTTAGCGTGCAGGAGACTGAGAGAGTCCTTATAGAGCTGTATAACATTACGAGGACTATGGATAGGGTGAATACTCTCAGTCTTTTTCCAAAGTGTAGAGAATCGACGACTGGATGGGATCAGTTTATGGTTAAAGGGGAAGGAATAAAAGGGAACCTGAGGGGCCATTTCTTTACACAGAGGATGGTACGTGGATGAGCTGCCAGCAGATGTGGTTGTGGGGGGGGGGGGGGTACATTAACAACATTTCAAAAAGCATTTGGATAAACATGTGGATAGGAAAGGACTGGAAGGATATGGGCCAACTGCAGGGAATTGGGGTTAGCGTGGATGGATATTTACAAGGTGGAGTCGAAACCCCTCTGTTAATTAAAACCAAACACCCAGAAAAGCTCGCCTCACCTTGTAATCTGTTAAAATATGAGTGACACAGATCTCCTACATTCCACTATTTAATCAAAAAATGTCAAGTTGTTTTTTTTAACTTTAAAAGTGAAAACTAAACAACAACTATTCACAAATACAAGTCCCTCTTGTCTTAGCTACTTACTATCAGACTCTGTAAAAATATGCTAGTCCAACAACCCACATATTAAACATTACAATCTCAAGACCACACAGAATGCATCTTCCCCGCTATGCTCACTCTTCCAGCTGCTGAACTCCCTGGGTCATGTTTTTTTTTATTGCAAGTAGCTTTTAAATGGACATGTATCTTTGATAGAAAATGTTTGCGATGGCCAGTTAGCACTTCTGCTCTACAGCAGTTACTCTGCTGTTGGGTGGCAGGAGCTATCACTTTCGTTTCAAAATGCTGGGTTTATATACTTTCCAGATGTCCAAACAATAATATTCAAACTCTGTTGGCTTCTGGTATCCTGAGCATTATTTAAACTCTTTGGCTGTATTTGAATTGTTGTCAAACAGCAACCAAATCTCAGGTATTCATTTCCCAGCTAATGGTGACATGTGGAACAGGCTGACCTTTAGCAGGCATCTGTGGTTGTACTTTCTATTCAGCAAAACCCATTCTGTCTTAAAGTGACCGGACATGCTTTCGGCTTCATAAGACCTCCCCCCTTCAGAAAAAAAAACATGGACCAGCAGAATGAAAAGATGGCTTCATTTCTTTTCCTCTAATTCTTAATCCCATTATTGTGAATTACGAAAGTTTTATTCTCAGCTATACCATGCATATTAATTCTGCACACATATATAACACTGCAATAAGTCAAATCTTATCCAAACTTTTTCTTTTAAATCTGCGATAACACATCTTTTAGGACCCACAGCATGTACATTTTGTAAATTTAAAGTCGGTAAGGTAAGACTCCAATTCAATATTCTCATATTCTGGCCTTTAAATATTCAAAAAATGTGAGGGTTTGTCGTTATACTCAACCATCTCCGACAATTTGTTTGTCATATATAAACATTAAAATATTGTCAGGCCAGTGCGAAACTTCATCATTCTTTCTCAATAATTGAGACATCGTATTTTTTTTTGTGGTGAATATTGAGTTTTTTCGACAAGTAGCCAATTGGCCATTCAATTCCATCATCATCTTTCTGCATCAATACATCTCCGACCCCTATATCCCGAGCATCAAACACAATTTTCAAAGGGTTTCAAAATATTTGGTATAGCTAAAGCTGGTGCGGTGATTAATCCTGCTATAAAATTCTCGAATGCCTCTTGGCATTGTTCTGTCCACCACAATTCTGTGTTCTTCTTTAATAAATCCAGGAGTGGTGCCAAGACGCTGCTGAAGTTTGCAACAAACTTCCGATAGAATCCATTCAGTTCCAAAAATCGAAGCACCTCTTACTTCGAGGATGGTTGTGGAAATTCCTCAAAGCCCTTCGTTTTTATGTTCCATGGGGTCAACCTTCCATGGCCAATGTAATGTCCCAAGAACATCAGCTCTGCCTTCGCGAATTGTGTTTTCTTTAAGTTTATTACCAAGTTTGCTTTTTGTAATCGTTCAACATGCTCTGCCAAAGGTAACACGTGAGATTTCACTCACTTGCTAAAGATCACTACATCATACAGATAAACTGCACAATTTGCTCATCTGGTCACAACTCTGTTCCCGAGTCTTCAATGTATCTCGAGCATTATTCATTCACATGACATTCTCTAACATTTTTTTATCATATCCGGTATCTTTGCCAAATAGTTTAACTGATTCAACGTTTTTTTTTTATTTGAAAGGGGCCACTAAACCTGGCTTTGAAGGGGTTTTCTACCACTGGTAGCAATACTAATCCTTCATCCCCACGGGAAATCGTCAAAGTTTCAGAGTTTTTAATCTGCCACCTGCCTTACTCTATACTGTGCCTCTTTAGGTGCTGTTTAGCTAACTCACCTACTCCATCTAATTTCTCCCTCATCTCAGATACATAATCCAAGTGTGAGATCTCCGACTTTGGTCCTGTCAATTTATATTTAATTAATTTCAAAGGACCTCTCACTTCATGTACTAATATTAACTCAAAGGACGTAAAGTGAGTAGTTTTGTTTGGGGCATCTCTAATGACAAACAAGATAATGAGACGCCTTTATTCGAATCATTCAGGTAATTCTGACAGTACGCTGTTAATATTGTCTTCAGCATCTGATGCCAACTTTCCAAGGCTCCCTGGGATTAGGGATGCACTTGACTTAAACTGCTGTATGCCAAAGCTATCCATGACGTCCCTAAACAGCTGAGCGGTAAAATGAGATTCTTGGTCTGACTGAATCACACTGTGTAGCCCACAGCGAGTAAAGACAGCTACCAACTCCTCTACATCCCTTTTTGCCTTAAGACCCCATAATGGAATTATCCCTGGAAATCAGGTAGACACATCCATTATGATCAGCAGATATTGGTTTCCACTTTTATTTCAGAAAGGGGAGCTACACAACTAATCATAACCCACATGAAAGGTTCTTCGAATACAGGAATTGGCAACAAAGGTGCTAATTTTATTACTGCCTGTGACGTACCTGCCATTTGGTATGTATGACATATACAACAAAAACTAACCACGTCCTTGTGCATTCCAGACACTAGAAATGCTTTAGCCTGAGTCTTCCGTGCATTAACTCCTTTGGTTTTTTCCTTTGGTTTTCCTTCCTGTTGTAACGTATGACAGTGGGATCTTGTTACTACATAGTCTGGAAAAATCCCTGGGTATTTTTATTTTAATTCTCCAGTTCCCTGAACTTACTTTTGCTTCTCCACCACAAGGGGTGCCTCTCCTACCTTGGATCCGGCTAAATCATTCCCAAGAACAAACGGTATTCCTGGAAATGACAATCTGTCACTCAATCTCACTGTTACTTCCCCAACCTTGATTTGGCACTCCACCTAATGTTACACAAGGGAATGCTTAATTTCTGTCCCCATTTCACAAATTACCACGCTGTTGAGTGACATGTCAGAAAGAGTGAAAATACTTCCATCTCTTACTATTCGAGGCCGAGGGAAATTGAGGACTGCAGATGCTGGAGACCAAAGTTGAAAAGTGTGGGCTGGAAAAGCACAGCAGATCGGCAGCATCCGAGGGGCAGGAGAGTTGACATTTCAGGCATTAGTCCTTCATCAGGAAAGTGGGAGGCAAGGAAGGCGGACGGGGCTGAGAATTAAATGGGAGGGTGGGGGTGGAGCTGGGTGGAAGGTAGCTTGGAAGGCGATAGGTAGATGTAGGTGGGGTCTGATGGTGATAGGTCGGAGAGGAGGGTGAAGTGGATAGGTGGTAGGACAGCTGAAACCATCAAACTATGCAGCATCAACGTTGACTTCACCAATTTCCAAATCACCCCTCCCCCAACCTCATCCCAGCTCCAACCGTTCAAATTAGCACTGCCCTCTTGAGCTGTTCTAACTGTCCATCTTCCTTCCCATCTATACACTCCAACCTCCCCTCTGACATATCACTAACACTCCTACCTACATCTTCCTGTCACCCTCCCAGTGACCATCCTGCCAGCCCAGCTCCTACCCTTCTATTTATCTTTCAGCCCTCTTGTCCACCCGTCACATTCCTGACGATGAGTTTATGACTGATATGTCGATTAACCTGGTCTTCGGATGCTGCCTGATCTGTTGTGCCTTTCCGGCTCCTTGCTTCTCAACTATTAGATACTGAACAGATCCCATTTCTTGCAATTTTATAGCTCTTGTCCACCCCCCCACACCCCATTTTTTCTTAGTAAGGTTTACCTACAGAGGCAAATTCTTTATAGAGATCAGGCACTGACTCCATACACAGCTCCTGTCTAGGCTGTGCACTCTCCTGCAGCTCCTCGGCTCTACTTGGGGTCTCCTGTACCAGGTTCACTAATACCACTGACTTAAACTCTTTTACAGCATCTTTTCCCAAAGGGTCTTCCAGCACGGTGTGTCCCAGTTTCCTGCAGTGAAAACAATTTTCCCAGTGCCCTTCTTAAACCATCGGTACTGTAATTTTATGTGTTCCACTGCGTTATAATGAGACTTGAGGCCTTTCACTTCCTTTCAACCACTTTGGGCTTTTCTCCACCCGTGTTAAACCATTGCCAGTGTGCTTTTCTCTATGTTTTGTAGTGTAGGATCTCCCCTTCTCCCAATTTATTTCCCTCACAGGATGAAAATCCTCTCAGTAGCTAAATTTCATCTCATGCACCAATGCATACTTAACTGCCATTCCTGCTGCGCTTCTCACTTCTTGAACTTCCTGTTCATTCACATGAAATCTTACCATCTCTGGAAGTGAGTCTTTAAACTTGTCCAACAGAATAATCTCCCATCGGGCCTCACAGGTCTTATCTATTTTTAAAGCCTGCACCCATTTATCAAAATGACTGTGATTAATTCTTTGAAACTCAATATAATTCTGACCTGGTTCCGTCTCTATATTTCTGAACCGCTGTCTATATTCTTCTAGTACCAATTCATAAGCACTCAAAATGGCCCGTTTGACATCTGCGTAATCTATTGCTCCCTCATGTGACAGAACTACACATACCTCTCAAGCTGTGCCAACCATCTTAGTCTGAACTAGCATTACCCACAGGTTAACTGGACACACCATCTGCCCAGCCAATTTTGCAAATGAAATAAAAAGGTTTTGGCATTTTTCTCACCGAAATATGGCAATGTATTAACACAATTGTATACATCCCTACGTTCTCCCTTCATCTTCATCCTGCTAATTTAACTTTCTTATCTAATTCCAAACTTCTGAATTTCAAATTCTCCCTCTCTTCCTTTTACCCCTCTTTCTCTTTCTATATCTTCTCCCTCTCTTTCTGTCTCTCTTTATCGTCTAACTCCAGTTACCCCGCTTGCAATTTAAGTTTTTTCCAATTTGACTGCAGTTTCCTGCTTCTCTGATACACCAAAAGTGCTTGCCCAACTCCATTATGATTACAATTTTCCTTCTGTCTCTGGTGAAACCCAATTCTAATCTACATGTTAATTCTGAAAGTATGCCCTTCCTTTGTCTTTCTACACTTTCTTAGCAAATTTGTGAATCATCTTCAAACCTCAGACCCTCCTTAGTAATGTTAAAAACCATTTCTTTTGATTTAACCAACCACAAGGAAACAAAATTAAATGAATTTTGTCACCTGTTTTATTTGAAGATCTAGGTCACTAACTGCCAAGTTATAGCCAAAATCTGTTCAAATCCCATACGACAAGCCCTCAAACCGTTATGATGTCAATGTCTAACCCCTCTGTTAATTAAGACCACACACCCAGAAAAGCTCACCTCGCCTCATAATCTGTTAAAAGATGAATGACAGAGAAGTCCCAAATTCCACTATTAAGAGAAAGATAGCCATTTACAAGTGTGTAAGTGAGTTCGCTGAGCTTGAAGGTTTGTTTTCAGATGTTTCGTCACCATGAGGTAACATCATCAGGGAGAGTCTCTGGTGACGCATTGGTGGTATGTCCCACCTCTCTGTTTATAGGTCTTGGTTTCTTAAGGTGCGTGATGTTATTTCCAGTTTTTTTCAAGGGAAGGTAGATAGGATCTAAATTGATGTGTTTATTGATGGACTTCTGGCTAGAATGTCATGCCTCTCAGAAGTTTCGTGCGTGGCTTTGTCCTAGGAAGTGTATGTTGTCACAGTCAACGTGGTGTCCTTCTTTGTGATAGTGGGTCATGTCTTTTGGTGGCCAGTTAGTGTTCATATGTCCTGCTAACACGACAACAGGACAGTTTGAAATGGAGGAAAAATGATTTTTTATACATTGTTTAATCAGTGTGTGTTCAGATAAGGAAGATTGTACATATGTGTGCAACACATTCTGAATGAACAATGGAGACACAGTTAACAGAAAATGATGCACATGATGTGTAACATTTATAAAGCATTAAAACATTATTTGATCCTCATCTGAAGTGATACCTTCCCTTTCTCTCAACGTTCCCCCTTTTTTGGGATTCCCAACTCTAGTCTCATTCTTATCAGGATGTGTGTTATAAATTCTTGCTTCTCGTGTCCCAACTTATTTTAGTTAATCCCCTTTCTACCGGGAATTCAATACATTGGCCTGCTGGGTTCTTTCCAAAGTTAGTGTCTGTCATATTATTGGAGGAAAGGTTCTGGCATCAGACTCAGCATTTGAACATATTACTCTGTTGTACGTGCACTAACAAAGGACCACAGCACACAGGAATTGCCACGCATTGAGGGATATACATCTACTTCTTTCGATAATGTAGTTTTCTCATTTTCCACATTTCTATATCTATATCCTCTCTCTCGTTCTCCCTTTGCATCTAGGTAAGAAATCCATCAATTATTCTTCGTGGCCCATCTCTCAAAACTCCTCCTTCCAGTTTATATCTAATGTTCTCTTCAAGATGTAATGTGGTTATAATGAAGCAATGTAACTACAAAGACATGCGGGAGGAGCTGGCCCGAGTTCATTGGAAGGGGAGCTGAGCAGGAAAGGCCATGGAGCAGCAATGGCAGGAGTTTCTGGGGATACGTCGGAAGATAATACCAGAAATACAACCCCAAGAAGATGAAACATACTCATGGGAGGACAAGGCAGCCATGAGTGATAAGGCCTCAGACCAAAAGAGAAAACATACAATGTGGTGAAGATGATTGGAAATCCAGAGAATTCATTGGCTCTGAAACTACATAAGGCTTGCATCACTGACACTAGAGGGTCCAAGGAAGTTCCTGTGTAGTGAAGAGTGAGGCTTTTGCTCAGAAGTCCTTGACAAGGAGGTTGAGTGAAATAATTGCGCCACAGTTGAAGAGGGTGAAGACATGACTGCCCAGCTGGTTCAGTGCGCTAAGTGCTTGATGTGGGAGGTCAACGACTCTGGTCTGTATGGCTCGTTTAAGTGTGGAAAGTGTGTGCACGTTCAGCTACTGACCGAGCATGTTGCAGCGCTGATGAAAGAACTCGAGGACCTTAGGCTCATCCGAGAGAACGATATCTTTCTGGGCAAGACCTTCAGTGAGGTTATTACACCGACCATACCAGAAGAGAGCAGAAGAGAGCAGACGATGTGGAAGGCAGAGAGGAGACAGGTGCAAGAGACTCCGGGGGAAGTACCTGTCAGGAACAAGTTGAATCTTTTGGAAACAGTAGAGACAGATGACACTGCCAGTCGGCCAGGTGGCCAGGTCTGTCAATCAAATGTTGGCGTGGAGACAGAGCGGTAGACTCGGACATCGCACAGAGCCGTGGTAATAGGGGACTCCACAGTGAGAGGAACTGACGGAGTTTTGTGGCAGCAGGCGGGACTTAAGGATGGTGTGTTGCCTTCCTGGTGCCAGGGTTAAAGTCATCACAGACAGAGTGCAGGAAATCCTCAAGGACGAAGGTGAAGAGCCAAACGTGGTGGCACATGTTGGCACAAATGATGTTGAGAAGAAGAGGAGGAACATACTACAGCGGGACTTCGGAGAACTAGGAAGAAGGCTGAAAAGCAGGATGTCCAGGGTGGTTATCTCTGGTTTGTTTCCAGTTCCTCAGTCTAATGAGGCCAGAAACAGGGAGATAATGGACTTGAACGTGTGGCTGGGAACTGGTGCAGGAAGCAAGGATTTAAATTCTTGGATCACTGGGGTATGTTTTGTGGTAAGCATAAATTCTACAAGAGAGACGGTTTGCACCTTAATAGTTTGGAGACCAGCATTTTGGCAGGCAGGTTTGCTACTGCAACACAGCTGCGTTTAAACTAAGTAGGGGGTGGGGAAGGTGGAGGGGACAAACTGGATGTTTAAGAAGGAAATTGAAGGGAAAGTTAAAACAAGGGAAGTCAAGAAAGACAACTGTATCAATAAAGCAGAAAACGCAAAATGGGATCATACTGTAAGGTTGCGTGAAATAGGAGTTGATGAGAAGAGTGAGGGCAGGAACAAATTAAAAATACTTTAAATATGAATGCACGAAGCATGATAAATAAGATGGATGAGCTTGAGGCTCTTTTGAAAATTGGCAGATACCATATTCTGGTGATAACTGAGACGTGGCTTCAAGTGGACAGTGCTTACGAAATGAATATTCAAGGCTACACGTGCTGTCGTAAGGATGTCGTAAGGAGAGTGAATATCACCTCTTACCAACAGGGCTGTCGTAAGGACGTCGTAAGGACAGTGAATATCACCTCTTAAGAGGTGATATTCACTCCCTTTTGTGGGGGGAACCTAGAGTCAGGGGATGTAGAGTCAGTGTAGATAGAGCTGAGAAATTCTAAGCGTAAAAAGACCCTCTTGGGAGTTATCTACAGGTCCCCAAACAATAGTCTGGATGTCGGATGTAAGTGAAATCAGGAGCTGAAATTGGCCTGTCGCAAAGATATTACTACAGTTGTTATTGGGGATTTCAACATGCAGGTAGACTGGGAGAATCAGGATTGTATTGGACCCCAAGAAAGAGACTTTGTGGAGTGCCTCCGAGATGGATTCCTCGAACAGCTGGTGCTGGAGCCGACCAGGTAGAAGGAAATTCTGGATCTGGTATTGTGCAACGAACCAGAATTGATCAGGGACCTCGAAGTGAAGGAGCCATTGGGAAGTAGTGACCATAATACAATAAGCTTCAATCTGCAATTTGAGAGGGAGAGGGTACAATCGGAAGTGACAATATTTCTGTTGAATAAAGGGAATAATGGAGCTATGAGGGAGGAGCTGGCCAAAGTTCAATGGTGCGATACCTTAGCAGGGATGGCAGTGGAGGAACAATGGCGGATATTTCTGTGTATAATGCAGAAGATTCAGGATCAGTTCATTCCAAAAAGGAAGAAAGATCTTAGGAGGAGTCATGGGTGGCCGTGGCTGACGAGGGAAGTTAAGAAACATATAAAGTTAAAAGATGAAAAGTATAACGCAGCAAAGATAAGTGGGAAAACGGAGGACTGGGAAGCTTTTAAAGAACAACAGAGGATTACTGAGAAGCGAATATGCAGAGAAAAAAATGGGGTACGAAGTTAACTGGCCAAAAATATAAAGGAGGATAGTAAAAATCTTTTTAGGTATGTGAAAGACAAAAAACAAAATGGTTAAGACTAAAATTGGGCCATTGAAGACAGAAACAGGGGAATATATTACAAGGAACAAAGAAATGGCAGAGGAATTAAATGGGTACTTCAGATCTGTGTTCACTGGGCAAGACACAAGCAATCTCCCTGAGGTAACAGTGGCTGAAGGACCTGAACTTAAGGGAATTTATAGTTGCCAGGAATTGGTGTTGGAGAGACTGTTAGGTCTGAAGGTTGATAAGTCCCCGGGGCCTGATGGTCTAGAACCCGGGTACTGAAGGAGGTGGCTCGAGAAATCGTGGATGCGTTGGTAATTGTTTTCCAGAGTTCGATAGATTCGGGATCAGTTCCTGCGGATTGAAGGGTGGCTAATGTTGTAAAACTTTTTAAGAAAGGTGGGAGAGAGAAAGCAGGAAATTATAAACCAGTTAGTCTGACATCAGTGGTGGGAAAGATGCTGGAGTCTATTATAAAGGATGAAATTACGACACATCTGGATAGTAGTAACAAGATAGGTCAGAGTCAGCATAGATTTATGAAGGGGAAATCATGCTTGACTAATCTTCTGGAATTTTTTGAGGATGTAGCTCTGAAGATGGACGAGGGAGATCCAGTAGATGTAGTGTACCTGGACTTTCAGAAAATTTTTGATGAAGTTCCACATAGGAGGTTAGTGAGCAAAATTAGGGCGCATGGTATTGGGGGCAAAGTACTAACTTGGACTGAAAGTTGGTTGGCTGACAGGAAACAAAGAGTAGTGATAAACAGCTCTATTTTGGAATGGCAGGCAGTGACCAGTGGGTATCGCAGGGATCAGTGCTGGGACCGCAGCTTTTTACAATATATATTAATGATATAAAAGATGGTATTAGTAATAACATTAGCAAATTTGCTCATGATACTAAGCTGGGTGGCAGGGTGAAATGTGAGGAGGATGTTAGGAGATTACAGGGTGACCTGAACAGGTTAGGTGAGTGGTCAGATGCATGGCAGATGCAGTTTAATTTGGATAAATGTATGGTTATCCACTTTGGTGGCAAGAACAGGAAGGCAGATTACTACCAAAATGGAATCAATTTAGGTAAAGGGGCAGTACAGAGAGATCTGTGTGTTCTTGTACACCAGTCAATGAAGGTAAGCATGGAGGTACAGCAGGTAGTGAAGAAGGCTAATATCATGCTGTCCTTCATAACAAGAGGGATTGAGTTTTAACGCAAAGAGGTTCTTCTGCAGTTGTACATGGCCGTGGTGAGACCACACCTGGAGAATTGTGTGCAGTTCTGGTCTCCAAATTTGAGGAAATACATTCTGGCTATTGAGGGAGTGCAGCGTAGGTTCACAAGGTCAATTCCTGGAATGCGGGACTACTTTAAGCTGAAAGACTGGAGCGACTGGGCTTGCATACTCTTGAGTTTAGAAGACTGAGAGGGGATCTGATTGAGACATGTAAGACTATTAAAGAATTGGACACTCTGGAGGCAGGACACAGCTTAAAAATATGGGGTAGACCATTTAGGACAGAGATGAGGAGAAACTTCTTCACCCAGAGAGTGGTGGCTGTGTGAAATGCTCTGCCCCAGAGGGCAGTGGCGGCCCAGTCTCCAGATTCATTTAAGAAAGAGTTGGATAGAGTTCTTAGGGATAGTGGAATCAAGGGTTATGGAAATAAGGTAGGAACAGGATACTGATTAAGGATGATCAGCCATGATCATATTGAATGGTGGTGCAGGCTCGAAGGGCAGAATGGCCTACTCCTGCACCTATTGTCTATTGTCTACAGAGCTCTTAATCATGGTCAGGGAGAGAAACAGAGGAAACACATTCACTTTAAACACAGAAGATGGCATTTCTCAAGGGAAAAGATTCAGATGAATTAAACATTTGAATTCAACATTTAAATTAAGATCAGTTAAATGTTTTTGTGGAATGTGTCAGATTGGAAGCAAGGCCCAGGGAGACAGACCCTCAGCAGAATAAGAGTTTGAAAATGGAAGTATTTCCACTTCAGAAACCAGGTTAGGTCACTGAGTGCAGGGCTGATGGGTGAATGGGTCTCAGTGAGAATTGGGGAACAGACAGCAGAATTGCATTGCAGATATTGCAGCTCGAAACTGCGTATTTATGTAGTGCTGTAGACCACAGCAGCAGGAGAAGCAGAACAGCATTCAACCACAACCTGTAACTTTTTGCCAGGGTAACACCTCAGTCTGTCATTACCATCAACACCATCTATGGCTCAGTGACGAGTGTGAGTGAACATGTCAGAGTCAGAATCACATGAACCTTAACCTGATGCTAACTCATTAAAGCTACCAGACTTGACCAACAGATGTGAACGAAGCTCTGCAGTTCTGCCACAGTCAGTCATAAATGGTGATGGACAATTAAACAAATGACTGGAGGAGAGGGTTCCACAAACATCCCCATCCTAAATAATGGAACAGACCTTCACATCAGTGTAAAGGAGAAGGATGCTTTATCTGCACCATCTTCTGCCAGAAGTGTTGAGTCGATGATACACCTCACCCCCATCATGATGCCAACAAAATCAGAGATGGCAGTCTTCAGCCAATTTGATTCGCTGCACGTGACATGAAGAAACAGCTGAACACAGTAGATACGACACAGACAATGGGTCCTGACCCCATTCCTGCAATAGGACTGAAGACTTGTGCTGCACAACAAGCCGTGTCCCTGGGGAAGCTGTTTCATTCCAGCTCCAAACCTGACATCTCCCTGGCAATGTGGAAAATTATTCAGCTATGTCCTGTCCACTAAGACGGGAAATATTACAAACTGACCAATTACTACCCCCTCAGTCCCATCATAACAGCCAAATTGGTGGGAGTTCTTTTTGACAGAGTGTCAAGCAGCACAGAAGTAACCCGTTCAGTATGGTTTCCGATAGATCCCCATGTGGATATGGTGCTGTGGAAATGTCACTGGATTACTAATCTAGACGAGGCTAATACTCTGGCAGCGGGTGGAAGTTAAAAGCAATTAATAAAATATCGAGATCTAAAATCTAGTGTCAGTAACAGTGACCTTGAAGCCAATATCGATTGTAAACAGAATTTCCTTCGCCAATGTACTTTTCGGAAGTGAATCTCCCATGATTTCCTGGGCTGGCCTAAAACTGGCTCCAAAGACCCTGACATGTGATAAACATTTCAATGGCCTCTGAAACGGTCAATCAAGGCGCTCATTTGTATCAAACTACTCCGAGGTCTGAAAGGATGAAACCGGACAGAACATCCGGCCTAAGCATCAGTGTCGGAAAAGGGAATGGGAACACAGTCCTGTCGACCCTGCAGTGACCTCCTTCCTAACATCTGAGAGCTTGTGACAGCATTTACAGAGCTTTCCCACAGACTGCACAGAAACAGTGGGAAAGGAGTAGGTCATACAAAACATTGAGCCTCCCCATTCTCGTTCATGGAAAAAATCTCCTCAATGCACGTGCCCCACACTATATACATTTACGTTAATGTGAGTAACCTTGGGAAGCTATAAAATAGGAAGTGCAGGAGTACATTTGGTCCATCGAGTTTGCAACCCATTCAATGTAATGATGGTTGGCCCATCATTTCCACACCGTGCTCCTGCTCTCCCACCATCCCTTTCCTGTCTCTAAATCCTTATTTATAATCAGTGTCTTGGTTTCCAGGTGCGAAAGAATTCCCCGGGTTCACCAGTCAGTGAGTGCAGACATTTATTCTCATCTCAATGCAGAGTGACCTGCCTGTACCTAACACTGTGGCTCCTTGTTCTAGACGTCCCAGCCAGGGGAATTATCATCCCTGCTTCCAATCTGTCTCACCCTGTCAGACTTTTGTACATTTCACTAATTTCTCCACTCATTTTCCAGTGAGTTTCTGAGAAATGATTACCCACCAGGACTTTGATTCTGGGGGATTCAGTGATAGTAACACCATTGAATGCCAAGGGGCAGGTTAGATTGTATTTTATTGGTGATGGTCACGGTCTGGAATTTGTGTGGCCTGAATATTACTTGCCATTTGTCAGCCTGGATACTGTCCAGATCTTGTCGCATTTGAACATGGACTGCTTCAGTATCTCAGGGGCCACAAATGTTGCAGAACATTGTACAATCATTGGCGAACATCCCCACTTCTGACCTTAAAATGGAAGGAAGGTCATTGATGAAGCAGCCCTGAAGAAGTTTTCGGCCACTGCTCGAGGGACTCCTGCAGACTTGGAGCTGAGTTGACTGACCTTCATCCACCATGACCATCTTCCTACGTGTCAGATACGATTCTAACCAGCGGGGAGTTTGCCTCTGATACCCATTGATTCCAGTTTTGTTAAGGCCCCTTGATACTACACTTGGTAGAAGGCAGCCTTGACTTAAAGGGCTGTCACTATCACCCCACCTCTGTAATTAAGCTCTTTTGTCCATGTTTGAACCACGGTACTGAGGTCAGGAGCTGAGTTGCCCTGGTGGAGCCCAAACTGGTCGTCATTGAGCAGGTTATTGCTGAGCAGGTGCTGCTTAAAAGCACTGAGACCTTCCACCACTTTCCTGATGATCGAGAGTAGACTGATGAAGTGGTAATTGGCCGGATTGGATTTGTTTTGCTTTTTTATATACAGGAGATACTTTGGTAATTTTCTACATAATCGGGGAAAGCCATTGTTGTAACTGTATTGAAACAGTTTGGCTAGGGGAGTGGCAAATTCTGGAGCACAAGTATTCAGTACTATTGCCAGAATGTTGTCAGATTATGGACCCTATGGAGTATCCAGTATCTCTAATCATTTCTGGATATCGCGTGGACTGAATCAAATTGGCTGATGACTGGTAACTGAATCGCTGTGGACAACTGGAGGATCATCCACTCAGCACTTCTGACTGAAGATTGTTGCGAATGCATCAGCCTTATCTTATACACTGTGTTAGTACCACCCAAATGATGGAGGTTATTCTCAATGTGCAGGTGTGACTTTATCTCCACAATGACTATGCGGTGGTCACTCTTACCGATACTGTCATGGACAGATACTTCTGCAACTGGCAGATTAGTAAGGCTGTGGTCAAGTATGTATTTTCCTCTTGTTGGTTCCTTCACCACCTGCCGCCAGTTATGTCCTTTAGGACCCAGCCAGTTCGATCAGTAATGCTGTAGCTGAGACACTGTTGGTGGTGAACATTGAAATCCCCCACCCAGAGTACATCCTGCGTACGTGCTACCCTCAGTGCTTCCTCCAAGTATTGGTCAGCATGGAGGAGTACTGAGTCATCAGTTGAGAGAGCCTGGTACATGGTAATCAGCAGGAGGTTTCCTTTCCCATGTGCAAACTAATGCCATGAGACTTTATGGGATACGGAGTCACTGTTGAGGACTCCAAGAGCAATTCCCTTCCAACTGTATCCCACTGTGCCGCCACGTCTGCTGTGTCAGTCCTGCTGATGAGACAGGAGATATCTGGGGAAGGTAATGGGGAGTCTGGGACATAGTCATACTCACCGAATCATACCTTTCAGAAAATGTCAGGCTATTACTTGTTGAGTCTGTTTATTTCGATTCACTGTTTCCTGCCAGCTGTCCCATTCTAGAAGCATGTCCATATATTAGCCCCAATCCACTCAGATTTGATTTTGCAAATTGGGCTTGGAGCTTTACCAACATTTTTCTAAAAATCAACATGTTTTACATCCATTGCTTTTCTTTCATTTGTCTCCCAGTTTGTTTCTCAAACATAATTCCCATTTCATAAATCTATGTTGGTGTTGTCTATGACCATTACTTTCAACAACAATAATTTCTGCTAAACCATTTACTTACTATGTTTATTGTTACATGTACTCTATCATTTTCCCACAATACACTCGGTTTTCCTTGTATTGTTGGAAAGTTCTGTGAAGACAGAACTGAAGTAGTGGCTTCATAGTTCTGCCATTTCCCTGTTCCCCATTCTCCATTCTCTGGTTTCAAACTGTAAGGAACTGCACTTGTTTTCTCATATTTCTCACATTGACATACTTTAACAGGCTAATACAGTTCACTCTGATAACCCTTATGAATATAACTCTGCAGAAATCCATCAATTCCTGCCTTCAACTGCTCAATAATTGACCTTCCACACCATATACTCACAGGGGCATAGACTCTGTGTCAACAGAAATACAGCACAATCTATATTAGTCCCACTTTCCTACACCAGGCCTATAGCCTGGAATGTTATGACACTTCCAATTGCTCGTCCAAGTACTTTTTAACGATTGTGAGGTGATCATTCCCCTCTCAGGAAGTAATCCCCGAACCCCAGACCTCGAGGTGAAAAAATGTTTAAATCATCTCTGAACCTCAAACTCTTCACGGGGAGAATGTGCAAACTCCACACAGTCAGTCGCCTGAGGCGAGAATTGAACGCGGGTCTCTGGCGTTGTAAGGCACCAGTGCTAACCACTGTGCCACCGTGCTGTCCCCACTGTAAAAGTGTGCTCTTTTGTACTTGGCCCTCTGACTAAAAGGAGCAGTTGCTGCCTATCCACCCTGTCCGTGTCGCTTATAAACTTATCCGTCTGAATCACTGACTCCTCAGCTTTTGCTGCTCCAGAGTAAACAACCCGAGCTTATCCAGCCTCTCTCCATAGCTGATATGATCCATTCCAGGGAACATCCTGGTGAATCACCTCTGTACCATCTCCAGTACAATCACATCCTTCCTGGAATGTGGTTCCCGGAGCTACATACAGTACTCCATTTTTGCCGAACCAAAGCCCTGTATTGCTCTTATAATCTACACCCTGATGAGGGAACGCTACACCCAAGGTCCAATTCTTAACTAGCCCATTAACCTGTCCAGGAGAAAGTGAGGAATGCAGATGCTGGAGATCAGAGCTTAAACAATGTGTTGCTGGAAAAGCGCAGCAGGTCAGGCAGCATCAAAGGAGCAGCAGAATCAACGTTTCCGGCATAAGCCTTCTTCAGGAATCTGCCAGAAACATCGATTTTCCTGTTTCTTTGATGCTGCCTGACCTGCTGCGCTTTTCCAGCAACACATTTTTAAGCATTAACCTGTCCAGTCACATTCAGGGATGTGTGGAGAAGCACAATCTGAGCTTCCCAGTGTGCTGCCATTCATTGAGTCCTCCACGGCCTGGTTCCATCTCCCAAAGTGCATCACCTCAGATTTATCAGGATTACATTCCATCTGCCATTGATCTGCCCATCTGACTATTCCATCTGCATCTTCCTGTAACTTAAGACTTTCCCCCTCACTGCTAACCACCCAGCCAATCTTTATGTCAAACATACACTTACTTATCACACCTTCCCCACTCTCCACCTAGCCCCCCTCCACATTCAGATCTATATTTTGTTATGAATAACACAAACAATAAGGGACACAACACTGATATCTGTGGCACACCAGGGGACACTGGTCTCCAGTCACACAAACAGCCTTCTCCCACCACCCTCTGTTGCCTGCTACTAAGACAATTTTCGTTGTAACTTGCCAAGTTATCCATCATATTGTGAGATTTTACTTTATTTTTCAGTTTCCCAGGTGGACATTTGTCAAAGGCCTTCCTATAAAACTAAATAATCTACCTCCTCAAACTAATTCAATCAAATCCATTGGATGTGACTTCCTTCTGATAAAGTCATGATGATTATCCCTGATCAAACTTTGCGACTCTGATTGGAGTTCGATTTTCTCCTTACCTATTTTATCCAGTCGTTTCCTTAACAGTGATCTAATACTCGCTCATCTATAGTTCCCTGGTCTATCTCTCCCACCCTTACTGTGAAGTGGAATTGTATTAGCAGTTCTCTAGTTCTCTGGTACCTCCCCTATGGTCAGATTCAAATTAAAATACTCAGTCAGTGTCTTTCCTCCTTTGACCCCAACAACCGCCTGTAATACAACTCATTCAGACATGGAGATTGGTCCAAATTTGTACAGAACAAAACCTCAAATCCCTCATCGTATTTTACATCAATCTGTTCAAGAGCTTCCTAGTCCATCTTCTTGAATTCTGTACCTGCATCCTCCTTCTCCCAAGTAAAATAGATGAGAAGGTCTCATGGAACAATCAATCAATGTTCTCCAGCTTGACACACAGATTGCCCCTTTGGTTTCTAATGGACACTAGCTGTTTGCTGATTATTCTGTTCTACTTGTCCGTGTAGAATATCGTGGGATTCTCCCAGATCTCGACGACTTGTACTTCTCCATGTCCCTCTGTTGTTCAGTCTTTTCGATGTTTCTCAGAGTCAGTACAATCAACTCTCATGTTTTGAAACTCGAGATTACAGGCTGAGGTTCCCCATCAGATAATCTTGCCATTTAACGGGATTAATCTGGATAATACATTTTAAAGTTCCTCTGTAGTCAATATATTCTTTCTTAGATTGGGACTCCGAACGATACACAATATTCTATGTTTAGTCTCACCAACGCTCGATGCAACTGGTGTACGACATCCTCTATCTTCCAATTACATTCACATGAATGTAAACCGAATTTTTACTTTCCCAGTGGCATATGTTCTTCCCAATATATCTCGGTTTAATGTTTCTTATGAACTTACAGTGTGAGTTCTTTAGAAAAAGCTCATGAATATCCAACTATACGTTATCCAATGGTTCATCATTGCCTATGTCCACATCTTCAAACCATTCCAAAAATATGTTTGCCAATTCTGGGTTTCCTTTCATCGGTACATTCTCACACTCCCCAGTTATGTTATTACCTTCTATATATTAGTAGCATGTTCTTTGTTATCGAGTCCAACAGATACTTGACTGCGGGTGACAAGATAACTGGTCTGTAGTTCACCACTCTCCAAATTCATCCTTTCTTAAACTGTTGGATAATATTTATAACCTTTGCCTGATCCAGATTGGCTAAATGCCTTTCGGGAATGTGTCGGAAAATAAAGTGAAAATCCTCGATGCAATCAATATGTCTATTGCTGCTTTCTCTGAAATTCTTGTATCAAGTACATCTAGTCTGTCAGATTTATAAATATTCGATCCAGCTTTCTTTACAAAGATAAGAATGATCTTAGACATTACTTACACAAGTCCCAGGGTCACTTGGCATTTCTGAAAGATTTTCTGGACATTCTTCCATGAAGATAGACGCAAAAAAACTGTTTCTTTTCCCTGCGATTTCTCTGTTCTCTGCAATAAATTATCCTTAACGCACACCAACTGTTCCACATTTGACCTTGTTTTTATTTTTTTTCATGCATTATAGACGCTTTTTAGCAGTCTTTATGTTTTCTTTCGTTTGCACGCTTTTTCTCATTTTGATGTTTTTCGCAGTTTCTTGATCATCCTTTGCTGGGTCCTACATTTCTCTGAATCCACTGGCTCACTGCAACACTTGGCATTTTTCTAAGCTGCCTCCTTTTATCTAATAGGTAGATGAAGGTGGGGTTGAAAGTGATAGTCGGAGAGGAGGGTGAACCAGATTGATAGGGAGGAAGGTGGACACATAGGAACATTCAAAAGAGCGGTGCTAACTTGGAAGTTTGGAGTAGGATAAGGTGGGATTAGAGGAAATGGAGAAATCCACTATGAGCCCCTGTGTTTGGAAGGTCCCAAGACAGAAGATGAGGCTTTCTTCCTCCAGGCTTCTGGTGGCTTGGGTTTGGCGATAGAGCAGGCCCAGTGCCCTCATGTCCTTGGCAGAGTGGGAAGGGGATTTAAAGTGCTCAGCCAAAAGGCGATGGAGTTGTTCAGTGTGGCTGTCCCAGAGATGTTCGCTGAAATGATCCACAAGTTGACCTCCTGCCTCGCCAATGTAAAGAAGACCACATTGGGTTTAATGGTTGCAGCAGATGAGGCGTTCTGTCTCCTTTAATCACCTATCACTTTCAACCTCACCTTCATCTACCTATTGCAATCCCAGCTACCTCCCCCGTCGCAACCCCTTCTCATTTACAATCAGGCCCCTTGGCCCATATGCTTCTTTCCTGATGAAGGGCTTAAGCTACTCTTAGTATGGTGCCTGACTGTGCTTTTCCAGCACCACACTCTTCGACCCTGATCTCCAGCATCTGTAGCCCCCATTTTCTCCTCACACCTTGTTGGCTTGCATGACTCAGATTTATAACGGTTACTTCAAATAAAACAAAAACTGCCGTGTACTCAAACAGCACAAAAGAAAACCAATACATTGTGGTCACTGTTCCCAAAAGGTCCTTTCCAGTTTCAATTAGCTCTTCTGATCACTCAACACCAATTCCTAAATAACCTGATCTCGAGCTCAGTGCTCGACATAATGTTAACGCAAACGATTTCACACGGGCTCATGAAATCCATTTTTCCCAGCATCAGCATTCAATTGGGTTAACACAGTTTAGATAGAATGTAAACAGTACATTATTACTGCAGTAGCCACAAATGTGTATATTTCATTTCCTGTTTTATAACATGTCCAGCATTTTTATTGCAGCTTTCCCTTTGATATGTAACTCCCATCAATGTTTGCTGCTCCTTGCTGTTTTTGCGCTCCACCTTGCTACATTAAATTAAATTACATTACATTATATTACAGTGTGGAAACAGGCCCTTCAGCCCAACAAGTCCACACTGCCCCGTCGAAGCGCAACCCACCTATGCCCGTACATTTACCCTTTACCTAACATTATGGGCAATTTAGTATGGCCAATTCACCTTACCCGCACATCGTTGGACTGTGGGAGGAAACCGGAGCACCCGGAGGAAACCCACGCAGACACGGGGAGAACGTGCAAACTCCACACAGTCAGTCGCCTGAGGCAGGAATTGAATCCGGGTCTCGGGGGCTGTGAGGCAGCAGTGCTAACCACTGTGCCACCGTGGCCCCCACAAGATACATTGGAATGTGAGCGACGTGGGCTCTGGGGAGATGAATGGTAGAGATCATCTCACCACATCATTTATGACCTTCTCAAACTTTAATTTCTCCAGATCTCCAATTTTGCTGATAGAGTAGAGAAGGACAATGATCTTCCAACAATGCTCTGTATTCCCCCAGAGAGCTGAGGCATCTCTGAGCTGGGTGGGAACCTTACTGCAGGCTGGTAAAGTATTGCTGCTGCTGTACAAGGTCTTAGTGAGATCACATCTGGAGTAGTGTGTACAGATTTAATCTCTTCAATGAAGAAAGGATGTTTTAAATTGGACGCAGCTCAGAGATGGTTCCCTCAACTGATTCCTGCAATGAAAGTGCTAACTTATAATGAAAGGATGATCAGGTTGACCCAGTAGGCATTGGAGTTTACAAAAATTGAAATGATCTTATTTGAACATAGCTGACAGAAGGATTCAACATGTGAAGTGAATTACACAGATAGTGGAGGAATCCATTCCGTTCTCCAGCCTGTTACACAGGAACAACAGGAGGATATTCAGGCCTTCAAACCTGTTACACCAAAACAGGACGAGGCTATTCAGCCCCTGGAGCCTGATATACACTGACAGAAGGAGGCCAATCAGCCACTTGAGCCTATGCTGCACCAGTATCCTGTTAAACAGCAACAGGATCAGTCCATTCAGCCTCCTCATGTCTGTAACATAGGAACTGGAAGAGGCCACACATTGACTGGAGATTGTTACACTGGGATAACAGGAGGCCATTCAGACCCACCGAGCCTATTGCAAGGGAATTGGATAGGATAAAAACTATCTGAGACTTCTTTCATGAGAAAGGAAGAGGTAATTTAGACACGTGATTGTTGTATGGGAAGAAGAGAAGACCAATCACTCCCTCGGTCCCATCTTCAGGATACATGAGGAGACCGTTCAGTATATCCACCTGTGATGGCGAAGTATGAGAAGACCCATCAGCCCTTTAAAATGTTACACAGCAACATGAAGATTCCATAATCTCCCAATCCTCTAAAGCATCAACAGGATGAGGTTATTCTGGCCTTGGAGATGACACCATGAGAACACCAGAAAGACATCAGCCCATCGATATTGTACACCAGCAGGATGATGACTCCAATCAGTCACACATGGCTCTTACTCCGCAATTGGAGCAGATCTCTTAAAGCCTTGTGCCCATTAAACAGGAATTCAAAGAAAAAGTAAAGGTTTTCGAAAGGGAAGAACTTGTAATAATGGCATACATTAGGGACTAAAGTGTAACAATAAACTGTTGTAATTTAAGGCAAATTATTAGAATCCATTGTTCAGGACATTTGCAAACTTAAACCACAATTCGTCAGAGTCAACATGGTTTTATGAAGGCTAAATCGTGTTTCAATTATTTGGTTGAGTTATTTGAAGATGTCACAAACAAGGTGGATCGTGGGAATCCTGGAGATAGAACATATCTCGTCTTCCTGAAGGCATCGGATAAATCGCTTCTCCAAAGAGTAAGTGGTAAGATGAGACAACATGGGTTTAGGAGTAATGTATTATCTTGGATGGAGGATTGGTTAACCAACAAAATGGAGTCAGATGGAATAAGTGTGTCATTTTATTTTGGCAAATGCAATTTGTGGGGTGCCATTGATTTCAGTTCTCATGCCTCAATCATTTGTGATCGATGTTATTACTGTACTCGGTTGATGGGATAGAAGATACAATGCCATATTTTCAGATGACACTAACATTGGTGGGAAATTACTTCGGAATGATGATGCAAGAGATTTTAAAACTATATGGATAGGTTGGGTGAACGGGCCAACATTTGGCAAGGAAAATTAAAGTGAATAAATATGGGACTATTCAAGTTGGCCAGTGTGATAGAAAGACAAATTATTATCTGAATGGAGAGAAAGTTCAAAGTGCTTAGGTGCAGAGGGATCTGGGTGTCTGCTTGCATATCATAGAAAACCTGCCTGCGGGTACTGTCGTCATGAGAACTGCAAGCATAATTTCAGTGATTATTTATAAAAGGATAGAGTAGAAAGGTAGGGAGTGTTGGTGTAGCTATGCAAGGCATTAGTGAGGCTGCAACTGGACTACAGTTTGGGTGTCCTGCAGAATGAGCTATTTCCATTGGAGGCAATTCAGAGGAGCTTCATTAGATTGATTCCATGTTTGAAGTGTTTGTCTTATGAAGAGAAATTGAACAGATATACAGGTTGAAACTTTATTGCTGGAACAGCACAGCAGGTCAGGCAGCATCCAGGGAACAGGAGATTCGACGTTTCGGGCACAGGCCCTTCTTCAGGAATGAGCAGAGAGTGTTGAGGCAGAGAGCTTCTTCAAGGAAGGCATCCTTGTAAGAGGATTCGCAGTAGGTTGAAATCTTCGAGGAGAAAGTGAGGTCTGCAGATGCTGGAGATCAAAGTTGAAACTTTATTGCTGGAACAGCACAGCAGGTCAGGCAGCATCCAGGGAACAGGAGATGACACTCTCTGCTCATTCCTGAAGAAGGGCCTGTGCCCGAAATGTCGAATCTCCTGTTCCCTGGATGCTGCCTGACCTGCTGTGCTGTTCCAGCAATAAAGTTTCAACTTTGATCTCCAGCATCTGCAGACCTCACTTTCTCCTCGAAGATTTCAACCTACTGCGAATCCTCTTACAAGGATGCCTTCCTTGAAGAAGCTCTCTGCCCCACACTCTCTGCTCATTCCTGAAGAAGGGCCTGTGCCCGAAACGTCGAATCTCCTGTTCCCTGGATGCTGCCTGACCCGCTGTGCTGTTCCAGCAATAAAGTTTCAACTTTGATCTCCAGATATACAGGTACTGAGTTTGGTGATGTCGCTGTGGTAAGCAAGAGATTAAATTACCAAGAGAGGGTGGAAAGTCTGCAAGTAGATTCAGAGGGGTAAAGATAATAGATAATAGTTTGGCTGGTGGAATTTAACATGATATAACCTGTCATTTCATTTACAGGAATAATGGAAAGCAATATGTTACTAAAATGGAGAGAGATTACAGGACTTAATGATACTGTGTCCTGGGGGGTCCACTCAGATCCGTTCAGACATGGGAGGTTTTGCTCCATCCCTGATCCTCAGCTCCCAGACACTCCAAGTGACCCCATTGCTCTCCGAACACATGGAATACTTTGATGTGGTTGATTGATGGTGGGGATGGTGTATTGAAACGTGCATCAAGGAGACGGCCTTTATCCAAGATATATTCATTTCCTTCTACGTGGAGACCCGACGACGATGGGAAAGGCTGACTGCTTCTGAATGAAGAGGCCATGACTGCTGCCAGGACAGTGGGTATTCACCAATATGATGCACTGTGATGGGCACACTGTAACATTAATAGAGAGAGAACTCCTTCAGTTCCTCTACCTCTCCCCATTGACATGGATACCCTGCAGATGCCATGTACACCATCGGCAAACCCACTACACTGAATACACCCGGCAGCTCCCTGCTGAGGGAGAAACAATCTATATACCTCATCCACCACTATATATACTCCTTCACCGACTGGTGACATTGATGTTGAGATACTGGGAGATGATGGATATGTCACCTCGTCCTGCCTGGAAAGTTCTGGATTATAGAAGCTGAATGAAACAGTGACCCTCACAGTCACTGGCAGCATCCTCCTCCCCCTGGTGTGAAGCTGCAGGTCGTGTTGAAGGAGGTGACACCATTCTATGACCAGCTCCTAGTTCAGTCAGGGCCCCTCACACTCTGCTCCTTGGTTAAGTGGAGCTTGGGAAGCTGTTCCTGGAAAACCCGGGGTGGAAATAGCAGATCCCTTTCCCCGCACACACACTGACGCCGTGGTTTCAGAGCTTCCCCTCTCTGCAGCCTCTGCTCCATTTATTGTTCATGTTACAGACCCAGATGTTGTTATTACAGTCCCCATGCTCCATCCAGAGTTGTGTCACCAAATCCTCAGGTCTCCCTGAATGTCGGAAGTAGCTCACAGCACAACCTCCAGCAAACCATCTCCAGCTGCTGGACTAACTTTTCAATTACAGGAGCCAGTCAGAAACCACTTGGTACAAGTGTTGTGGACCAGTCCATATCCCCGCAAAATATTGAAAGAAGGCCGTTTAGATCCAAACCTTTCCTTATTTTGAATATAGATGTGAAGTGTGCCTTACAGATATGTTGCAACTGGTCAAACCACTCGACATTAAGCAAAATATAATCTATTCAAATGCTTTAGTTAAAATACAATCAAAGAAAAGAAAATTTCGGGATGGTTTATATGTTGGAACACTTACACAAACAATAGATACCGTACCTACTTGGTTTACACCGCTTGGCACAAAGATATATTCAAATACAGATCCTTACAGCAGTTTTCCAATCCAGGAGGAAACAACATGAACAGAGATCTCAGAGAGAAAAGCAGCTGGGGATCATGTATTGAAACTTCCAACCCTTCTGGGATCCTCAACAGCTTCTGAATGCTGCAGCTAAAAACAAAATGAGGAAACCTGGTCTGGGAGAGCTGGCCACTGCCCTTCCATTGTTACCACCGCTTTAATGAAACCTAAAGGCTTTCTCAGTTATTTGCTTTAACTGTTTTCAGACAGCAGTTCCGCACCTCTGCATTTAAAACCTCTATTCAAAAAAAATCCAAAAGAAAATAACCTTTTTACAGTGATAGTATCCTCACGACTCCACCTTTAATAAAATAATCGATTAATATACAAGTGTGGATTCATTTTAGACCTCCTAGACTTCTATATATATATATATATATATATATATATATATATATATAAAACATTGACTCTGACCATACAAATGTTCATAACTAGATTAGATTTCAATCATTTTACTCCTGCCACAGAATGCCTTTGTCTTTCTTCATCCAAGTCTCCACAATGTGTCAAAATTTAGGTTTCCTCGCCCTGTCACCTGTATAATTCCAAATTGAATGGCAGCAATAACAAGCTCAATCGAAACAGACTGGTATTTCCTTCCCTAAACTTCTCCAAAATTTTAAGGGTTCACGATCATTGATAAGGATTTGGCTCATGTATGTTATTCGCGATTTAAATGCTGAAACGTTGTAACGCCAACAAAAAGCTCAAGACCTTCTTCCCCATTGTGGAATAAATCTGTTGATGATTCCACTGGACACGCCAACCACACGTTACATAATGGAGCACTTCTCATCTCTCCAATAGTCCTTCTGAATGACATAGCTCCTCATGTCTCAGCATAAAACAGTTACATGCTTCTGTCCCTCTTAATGCTGTAACCTCTTTCCCTGCTACTCCTGACCTATGCCAGTAAAGCTTACTTTCACAGGTATATATTTTAAGATCTCGCACATTCTTCTCCATGCCTCACAGAAACCAAACTTTGATTTCTGAACCAAATCATCATCATCAGCCATTTCAGCTTCTAATCTTGCCGTTGTAACTGCTCTTCCACACGAGTTCTCACGATTGCAGGAAGTGAATTGTTGAACTTCTCCAACATAAGAATCTCTCTAACAGTGTCATAGCTTTGCCCTGTTTTTAATACCCTTACCCACTATTCAAAATTACTTTGTTTTATCCTTTCAAACTCAATGTGAGTTTAACCAGGGACCGCCTTCTATATTCCTGAAACGCTGTCTGTCGGCTTCTCGCACAAGCTCATTTGCACTTCAGATGGCTTTCTTCACCACCCCATACTGGCCAGGTACCTCCTCCGATAGGGATGCAAATACCGACCAGCTTTGTTTGGATCAACTAAATCCACATGGTCACTGGCCACTGCATTAGTTTAGCCACTTTCTCAAATGAAATTCAAAAGGCTTCCCCATCCTTCTCATCAAATTTAGATAATGCCTGGGTGTATTTAAACAGAACCTCATTAGGCCATTGGCTATTACAGGGTTGCTCAACCTCACAATCCTCCTCATCCAGCCTACCATCTACCTTGATCACCGCCTTCTATGTCAACTTTCCTCTCTAATTGCTAACCGTTTAAGTTGAAACTCTCTGCTTTTCTTCTCTCCTTTTCTCTCTTACTTCTTCATTTCCTTTTCTTTTATTTCTACTTTTCATCATAATTCAAACTGTTTCAATTCCTTCTCATGTTCAAAGTGCCTCATTTGAAATTGAATTCTAGCCATTTCGAAAGCGTCTGATGGCGGTTCCGTCCAATGTAATTCCGGAACTATAGCTGTAATTATCTCTCATTTTCGCACAGACAAAAGCAAACCCAACTCCAGCCTGTCTGTCAATTCCTACAGCTTTGCCTTCATTACCTTTTGTAAAACCCCCAAGTTTACTTCTTCCACACCCAGAGAACTCTTAGTGACTGAAAGAATCTTTATACACAAAACACTGTTTAAACCCGCCGAATTCAACATCCGGAACAAAAGACACTAACAACTACCATATGCGACCTTTGTACCGAATAATCTCCCGGTGCATAATCTCCAATGTCTGCATGAGTTTATTCTGGATGCTCTGGTTTCCTCACACAATCCAAAGATGTGCATATCAGATGAATAGGCCATGCTAAATTGTTCATAGTTTTCAGGGATGTATGTGGGTTAGGATCCTTTTCGGGGTAAATATTAGGGTAGAGGGATGGGTCTAGGTAGGTTACTCCTCGGAGGGTCGGTGTGGACTTGTTGGGTCGAATGGCCTGTTTGCAGACTGTAGGGATTGTAATTCTAAACCCAATTTGGTGTTACCGATTTAGAACCAGACAAGAGTCCCCAGTTTGCTATAGACCAACTAGACTGCCTCAAACTAGTTTAAGAGGGTAACTTGGATGCCACCCTTTTCTTATTTTAAAGGTAGATGTGAGTTGGGTGTTCCAGATGTGATGCTACTAGTCAAACCCACCCACCATTAAGCAAAACACAATATATTTAAACACTCTAATGAAAATCAATTCAAAATGACGAGGAATTTAGAATAATTTAACTAATGGAAACCTTAACCGAATAATGAATATAATACCTTCTACAGATGAACTGTTCCAATATACCAACATTCCATAAACACACCCCTTGGTAAAAAGGAACATTCAGACATACATACTTCATACAGTTCTCCAATTCAGGAGGAAACAGCATCAAGTCAGTTTTCAGAGAAAGTAGCAGCTTGGGTTAAGTTACGAGGCCGTTGTTACTGCTATTTATTATAAACCCTAAAAGCGTCGTAAGTTATTTACTTGAGCCGTTTTCAGCAGGCAGTTTGGCCTTTAAGATCTCTTATTTTAAAAAGAAGAAAATAATCTTTTTTTAAAAAAAAAGTGACAGCATTGTCACACAATTTAGATGCCTGGTCCTTTACTTAAGGGACTTCCTCGTGTTACTAATCGCAAGGTCACCGGAGAGGGACAAATTCAGGTACAGACCAAGTTACAAGGATGTGTCTCATAACTTCTAAAACACCCCTGTCCATGGACCATCACATGGGACATACCGCAAAGTGAACAACAGCCTGAGACAAACCATTTCACTCTTTCTGAACTACACAATGCCAGCACTTGATACACTAGGGAGCCAAAAGCTAAACCCAGGGAAAGATACAGAGGGAGAGAAAGATTCACATTAAAGACAGAAACAGACAGTTAATTAACGGAAAAGATGTTGTGGAAATATGGGGAATCAGACAGGGCAGTGGGACTAACTGGAGAAGTGAGATCTTCGAGAGTAAAATGACAAGAATGAGAACATCGAATAAAGGCATTGTCAGATCAGCTGGAATGGTTTGTTACATCAAATTCTCAATCAGCTTCACAGAACACCACAAACAACATAAACTGGGACAAGATGACAGCCCAGCATGGAGAGCTGTGCAGACCATGCTAGTGTGTTGCTCAGTAAACTGCACTATCTGCCCAGCATAGAGAGTATTGCAAACTTCACTATCGTATGCTAACTATACTCGCATCAGGTTACTGCCGACAATGGGAAGGTTTGCTGCGATTATGTGTGTGCTCATCAGAAACTGAGAGAGAGTGCGTGTGTGCGCGTGCACGATTGGCGTGGTTGAATGCGAAACTCATTGTTTGAGAAGGAACACACATGGAGGAAACTATTTTAAATACGAACAACTGGCAGGCTTTTTGTTAATCAACAGAAAGGGAACGAGAGAAGTTTCATGGACAGATGAGGTAAAGTGTTTGAGAATGTTAAAATAAAGTCATTGCCAGTCACAATAGCAATATACATCGGCATACACATGAATGACAGATGGATGGGAGTTTGGCGTGAGTTCGAAGCAGATTTGCTTTGGCAGGTTTGAAGCTGGGAGCGGCAGCAGCAGATTATTGGCTTCATTAAGACTGTATTTCATAGCTCAAGATTCAAACAGCAGATGGAATAAACCAGTGCGATATATTCTGGAGTGGTGAGTATTTCCAGTTAGAAAAGGCCAGGGAATGGTGTGAAGAATGAGCTCATAGTCAAAGGGATCACACACAGTTGTGACTTGTCTGCTACAGCTGCAGATGTTGGCCAGGGATGGGATGGAAACAGTGGAAGGAAGTGGAGTTTGTAACCAGAACAGTAGAGAGTGACCTCCATGCTGTTAATATTTAAATAACAAAGGCCATGATACAATAAATTAGAACATAGAACATAGAACAATACAGCACAGAACAGGCCCTTCGGCCCACGATGTTGTGCCGAACTTCTAACCTCGATTAAGTACCCATCCATGTACCTATCCAAATGCCGCTTAAAGGTCGCCAATGATTCCGACTCTACCACTCCCACGGGCAGCGCATTCCATGCCCCCACCACTCTCTGGGTAAAGAACCCACCCCTGACATCTCCCCTATACCTTCCACCCTTCACCTTAAATTTATGTCCCCTTGTAACACTCTGTTGTACCCGGGGAAAAAGTTTCTGACTGTCTACTCTATCTATTCCTCTGATCATCTTATAAACCTCTATCAAGTCACCCCTCATCCTTCGCCGTTCCAACGAGAAAAGGCCGAGAACTCTCAACCTATCCTCGTACGACTTCCTCTCCATTCCAGGCAACATCCTGGTAAATCTTCTCTGCACCCTCTCCAAAGCTTCCACATCTTTCCTAAAGTGAGGCGACCAGAACTGCATACAGTACTCCAAATGTGGCCTAACCAAAGTCCTGTACAGCTGTAACATCACTTCACGACTCTTGAATTCAATCCCTCTGCTAATGAACGATAATACTCCATAGGCCTTCTTACAAACTCTATCCACCTGAGTGGCAACCTTCAAAGATCTATGTACATAGACCCCAAGATCCCTCTGTTACTCCACCTGACTAAGAACCCTACCATTAATCCTGTATTCCGCATTCTTATTTGTTCTTCCAAAATGGACAACCTCACACTTGGCAGGGTTGAACTCCATCTGCCACTCCTCAGCCCAGCTCTGCATCATATCTAAGTCCCTCTGCAGCCGACAACAGCCCTCCTCACTGTCCACAACTCCACCTATCTTCATATCATCTGCAAATTTACTGACCCACCCTTCGACTCCCTCATCTAAGTCATTAATAAAAATTACAAACAGCAGAGGACCCAGAACTGATCCCTGCGGAACTCCACTTGTAACTGGGCTCCAGGCTGAATATTTACCATCTACTACCACTCTCTGCCTTCGACCGGTTAGCCAGTTTTCTATCCAATTGGCCAAATTTCCCTCTATCCCATGCCTCCTGACTTTCCGCATAAGCCTACCATGGGGAACCTTATCAAATGCCTTACTAAAATTGTAGTTCTACGCTGGAGCTGAGTAGGTCAACATAGAGACCCATGAGTAACACTGCCAGAGCAGAGAGGGAGACAGTAATTGAACACGTTCATTGATGAAGTTCGTAGTATTCTGTAGAGTGAATATCTGGATTGAGAGTTTCAGCAGGAACAATAACAGTGACAAGAAGTGTAGACTATATGAAAGACCACTAATACAGTCATAACTATAGAGAAAAAAAAACTTGACAGTGACACTTACCAGGAACGCCAAACATACTTAGAAAAGGATAATAAAAATATTGAACAATGAGAAGAGCGTAATAGATCCGCAATGATAATGGCCACCAATAAAATGCAGAAAGATACCAAACATAATTGGATAAGCGCCTTTCTATTCTTGGAACATGCCAGTCCAATGATTCGTCCATTGATTCATTCATCTGATCCATTTTTGGAACATTCCAGTCTAATGTTTTCAGATTCTGATCTCTCCTCCCCCTCTCTCTGGATCTGCTGATCCCTATCAGTGCTGTCGGTGATGCTCCCGCTCATGTTATGGGATAACACATTGAACGGCGCCCATTTATCATTAAAACCCTCCACTGGGATAATTAGAATCAATGGAGATTGGCATTAATCACAGTCACTGAACAAACACTGGGAAACCGAGCAAAGGCTATGACAACGGATGAATGGGCACCGCACAACAATCAACAGACAGGAGGGTTCCCTCCCAGTTGGGGAACACTTCAGTGGTCCAGGATCTTCAACCTCGGACTTCCTGGTCACCATCCTCCAAGGCGGACTTCAGGACAGGCAGCAGCGAAAGGTGGCCGAGCAGAAGCTGACAGCTAATTTCGGTACCCATAGGGAGGGCTTCAACCGGGATCTTGGGGTCATGTCACATTACAGGTGACCACCATTGCACTATACACACACAGACACAGACACCACTACACGCACACATACACAGGCACTCCTATACACACACATACACACGGGCACACATGGACACAGACACGCACACAGACACTCCCACACACCCTTACAGACACCCACACTCACACAGGCATCCGCTCAGAAACTGAGACCGCACTACACTCATGCACACACATATACACTCTCTCTTACAGACACTCACAAGCCCCACCCAGACACGCACACAGACTGCCACACTCACATATGCACCCCCTCACAGACTTAAGAGACTCTACTTCACTACACACACATATACACTCCCTCTCACACTCACGACCCTCAACCCAGAAAAACACACATACACAAACACACAAGCAGACGAACCTTCATGCACACTTATGTTTTGTGGGGTGTATTTGTACTTACATTGTACTTTGGTCAAAAAATGCATGAATTCATGTAAAACTCTGAGCTCAAAAACTGCAGGAATTCATGTAAAACTCTATTCTCACTTTTCAGATTAGAATCAATCTAAACATCATGGCATAGACAAGAGAACACAGGGGGCTGACACTTTCAACATATTGTCTAGGTAACAGTCAATGTTACAGTTAACCTGAAATGCAACTTGTGTTAAAAAAAAGTGTTTTGTGATTTACACAGGAAATAAGTGAAACGATCATGGTATTCGAACACATGAAAGACTGACCAGACAATCAAGGTATTTTTCAATGTATAATTTCAGTTACATCACACTGTAAATTTTTGCTATAAATTCTGTGCCTTAGAATTGTGTCCTCCACTATCACCTGATGAAGGAGCAGCGCTCCGAAAGCTCGTGTGCTTCCAATTAAACCTGTTGGACTATAACCTGGTGTTGTGTGATTTTTAACTTTGTTCACCCCCAGTCCAACACTGGCATCTCCAAATCATGACGAAACAAACAGCTCAGTTAACCAGTTCCACACATCACTTTTCATATCAGTATAAAAGAGAACATTTACTGGGTTTGGATGGAACGGGTGAGGATTGCTGAGGGATAGACCATAAATCTTTATAATCTTTTTGTAACTTGTATATGAGAGTATTAACAGAACACTGCAGGGGTCTATATATATTCCACTCTGTTTATGAAAGGAGGCAATTATAAAACAACAGATCAGCTGCATAAAAAAAAGTCGAGTGGGCAAGTTTCTAGATACCTTAACACAAAGTATGATATTATTGACCAGTATGAGGCTACTCCTGGTTTTAAGTGCCCTGCTACCAAATCCTTTCATAACCTTGAGACGGAGCATTGAGATTGCTGCTCACCAACAAGCCGAAGCAATTGTGTCCCTATGGGCCTCTTACAGAGGGATAAGAGAAGGCCATTTAGCCCATATTAGCCTGTTGCTACTTGAAAAGGTGGAAATCTAGAATATTGGTACATTTTGCCAACAGATTCATTCAAAACAAAGAGATGTGTCGCTGCAGCTGTATGAGGTGTTACTGAGAGGGCACCTGGAGTACATTGCGTTGGTTGTGTTACTGTAACTGGGAAGGGATGGACCTCCATCAGATACACTTTAACGGTTGCTCGTAATCCACGGGTTGCTGTGTCATTTAATGTCTCGGATCTGTTACATAAGGACAGGAGGAGGCCATTCAGCCTTTTCAGTCTATTACAGAGGGCCACGAGGAGCCCATTCAACCTCTCGAGCCTGTTACAAAGGGGCAGGAAGTATTTATTTAACTTTCAAGTCTGTTACACATGTACATTAGTTTTAAATTAGTTTTGGAATAGGAAAGACCTGATGTAAACATTGAAGTTCTAACTTTGAATAAGGCCAATTTTGAAAGTGTTAGGCGATCCCTGTGAAAGGCTGATTGGGATACCCTATTCGCAGGTAAAGGGATGGTTGGAAAATGCAAGGCCATGAAAACTTGGTTTCAGAGAGTCCAGAGCCAACGTGTTCCTATTAGTGAGAGGGGCAAGTCTGGTGGGTGCAGGGAGTGCTGGACGGCTAGATATATTGATCCTCTGGTCAAGGTAAGGAAGGAGGCATATGTAAGGTAAACAGAGCTGAGATCAAGTGAGTCCCGAGAGGTGTATAAGGGCAATAAGTGTATAGTCAACGGGGAAATCGGGCCAGAAAAATGTGGACATGAGATGGCTTTGGAAATAGGGTTAACAAGGCATTGAAGAAACTCTACAAATCCTTTAATGGCAAAAGATTAACTAGGGAGAGAATAGGGCTCCTTAAAGATCAGTAAGGCTACTTTATGTGTAGAACCACAGGAGATTGAAGGGATGCGAAACAAGTTTTTCTCCTCAGTATTTAATGTGGAGGAGATTACAAGAGCGAGAGAATGAAGAAATATATAGTGATATCTTGAAAAGTGTCTATATTACAAGGAGGTGTTGGACATTTTAAAACATATAAAGGTGAACAAATCCCTTGGACCTGATCAGTTGTATCCCAGATGTTTGTGGGAAGCTAGGAAAGAGATTGCTCTGCATTTTACTTATATATTTGTATCATTGATTTTAACAGGTGAGGTGTCAAAAGACTGGAGGGCTGCTAACATAGGGTCATTATTTAAGAAAGTAAGGAAAAACCAGGTAACTATAGATTGGTGAGCCTGACGTCAATGGTGACTAAATTGTTGGAGGGGATTTTGAGGGAAAGGATGTATATGCATTTGGAACGACAAGGACTGAAGAGGACTTTGTACATTGGAGATCACATCCTACTGACTCGGTGGAATTTTTTGAGGAAGTGATGAAGATGGGTCTAACCGGATGAGTCAAGATTTGAAGAGTCCAATCACAAGAAGTAAAACACAAAATAAAGGCATTGCCAGATGTTTAGTACTCTCACATTCGCAATCCAACTCGCATAACCAGCCCATCCATTACATATTCAGGATGGAGCACTGTGTAGATCCGGCTCGTGTACAGCTGTATGCAAGCCAGCAATGTCCAGAGTGAAACACTGTGCAGCCCACACCAATGCTGGATCTATAATCCTGGGCTAAATGTCAAGCATGTAGAGCTGTGCAGTCCGCACTGGTTCATTCATATATAAACCCAGGCTGTTGCATTGTTCGGTAACACTGTGTTAGATCACTGCCCAGTGTGGAGAAACATGTAACCAATGCTGGAAGTGACAGGATGTGCAGTTCCCATCCATTTACTGCTCTATACCTCCACTGTGCCTTGACAAGGGATGCTGTGAATGTGAAAGTCACTGCGAGGAAGAGATGTAAATGGAAACAATTTAAATACCAATAGTTCTGATTAAGGCACGTATCACTCTAGTATTTAAAGATGAAATAACTGAGGTAATATCTAATGAGGTTTTGTGAATGGTGCAACGAAGTAAGGGGGGGGGGGTGGTAATGTTATAGTGGTTGCACTATAAGTCTTCAAATAATCAATGGGAATTAGAGAACCAAATATTCAGGGAGACTGGCGAGACTTGCAGGAGCAATAGGGTTGTCATAATAGGTGATTTTAATTATCCTAACCTAGATTGGAACTTCCAGAGTGTTAAGAACTTAGATGGAACGTAATTTGTTAAGCGTGTTCAGGAAAGCTTCCACAAGCAGCATGTAGAGGATCCAACTCGGGAAGGGACAAACTCGACCTACTGTTCGGAAATAGGGCAGGATAGGTGATGGAGGTAAAGTGGGGGAGCATTTTGGGAAAAGTGACTAGAGCTGTATTATTTTTATAATAGTTATTGTCGGGACAAAAGTGGGTCCACAGATTCAAGTTCTAAATTGGGGCATGGCGTATTTTGTTGGACTTAGTCAGGCGATTGCAGGGGTTGATGGAGTAGTTTATTTCCAGGTAAAAGAATCCCGGGCAAGTGGGAGGGCTTCAAAAGTGAGATAGCTCGAGTTCAAGGTCTATATGTTCCTGTAAGGGTGAAGGGAAAGTGAGGCTGGAAGACAGAACCCTGGATGACAAGAGATATTGAGGCTCTGACCAACAAAAAAGGAGACATCACTCAGGTACAGGCAGCTGGGATCTAGGCAACCCCTGGAGTAACACAGGGGATAGAGGAGTTCACTGAAGAAGGAAATCAGCAAGGTTAAAGTGGGGTATGAGATAGCCTTGGCTGAGCAGATCCAAATTCAGTATAGTAAAGAAAAAGAACAACTAGAGATAGAAAATAGGATGTCTTAAAATCCAAAATAGGCACGCATGTGCAAAACCTCAAGAGATGGTTGAGGTCCTCAATTTTTCTTCTGTATTTACCATGAAGAAAGACACGAAGACCTATGACCTTTGGGAGGTTAGTTGCGATATCTTGGCACAGTCCATATCACAGTAGAGGTGCTGTTGGACACATTAGAATGCACAAAGTCAGATAAATCTCTTGGTCCTGGCCAGATATATCTAAGAGCACTGCACGAGGCGAGATAAGACAGTTCAGGGGCCAAGGACCCGGAAGACTGGGCAGTAGCAAATGTTGTGCACTTATTCAGAAGGGCTGCAAAGAAAAGCCTGGGAAATATAGACCAGTAAGCTTCACATCTGTTTCCGGAAACCACTTGAGAAGGTTTGGAGAAAAAAGATATGCATGCATTTGGAAAGACTGAGTTTGACTTGGAACAGTCAGCATAGCTTTGTGCGTGGAGATCATGCCTTACAAATTTTGATAGATTGTTTTGAGGAAGTGACCAGGAGGTTTGACGAGGGCAGGGTGGTGGACATAATCTATATGGATTTCAGTAAGGCGTTTGATAAGATTCCACATGGTGGGCCGCTCTAGAAGGTTAGATCCCATGGACTCCAAGGTAAACTTGGCAAATTGGCTTGTCGTAATGAAGCAAATGGCTATGCTGTAGGTATGCTTGTTGGACTGGAGGCCTGTGACTAGTGGAGTGCCTCAGGGGTCGGTGTTGTGCCCATTGCTGTTTGCCATCTATATCAATGATTTGGACCAGGGTGAACAACGCAAAGTTAGCAAGTTTGCAGGTGACACTAAAATAGGAGGCATCGTTTACAGTGAGGAACGTTATCAGACATTGCAGCAGTACCTTGATCAGCTGGGAAAGTGGGCTGAGAAATAGCAAATGGAATTTAATATAGATAAGTGCGACATCTTGCATTTTGGAAAGTCAAATTTAGGTAGGAGTTTAATAATGAATGAGAGGGTCTTAAGGACTGTAGTGGAACAAAAGGACGTTGGAGATCAGGTGCACGGTTGTCTGAAATTTGAGTCACAGATACACAGGACAGTGAAGAAGGCTGTTGGCACACTGGCCTGGACTCCCTGGTTTCGGGGAGTCCAGAACGAGAGAGCATAGGTTTAGGGTGAGAGGGGAAAGATATAAAAGAGACCTACGGGGTAACTATTTCACACAGAGGGTGGTACGTGCATGGAATGAGCTGCCAGGTGAAGTGGGGGAGGCTGATACAAGTGCAACATTTAAGAGGCATTTGGATGAATAGGTAGGGTTTGGAAGGTTATGGGCCAGGTTCTGGCAGGTAGGACTAGATTGGTTTGGGACATGTGGTCGACAAGGATGGATTGGATCGAAGGGTCTGTTTCCATGCTTTACATCTCCATGACTCTATGACTTATACTAATCTCTGTTTTTTGGTGCACCATACTGGTGAGAAAGTCCAAAGGGATATTTTCCATAAGGAGCTTACAAAGACCCAAAAGACCAGAGGAGTTTTCAGACATCCAACGCAACATTTTTCCTAGCAGAGAAAGTAAGGATTTTTTCCCCATGTACATCTGTGTAAGATACTCTGTGCAGGCCCAGGAAAAGAGAAACCGGGTCCATCTCCAATTCTGTCCCCAAGACCCACTCTACTACACCTAACACAGTGCTCCAATATATACTAAGCTTGCAGCAGGACCACATGCAATGAGAAAGAGTGCCTGTAGTCACTCGGCATTTAGTACATGCTGAAGATAATCCCACTTTGAATTTTGAGAGAAACTCTGGTGTCAGACAGACCCTATGAAGATTTTTCAACTGCATGGAATGTGTCCTATTACAGATCAAAATCCTTTGAGCATTTTCACAAATAGCCTCCCATGTCTCCGAAGAGATCTAAACCCCCAACTCTCTCGCACAGACGTCACGAAGCTGCACAGTCTTGTCTGAGGGGACACTATCCAACTCATGATAAAGGATGCTGACAGAGAGGGTATTCGTAGCAAAAAGAACCCACTTCTCTGTATCGGATCTATAAGTGTCTGTTAAAAGTCTTTTTTAATCAAATCTCTAATCTGGAAAAAAAAAACAGAAGAAGTCTCTGCTCGGTAGTCCATACTTACGAGCTATTTGATCAAATGATATCATTGTTTCTCCCTCAAGTAAGACATGGTGGCTCAGTGGTTTGTACTGCTAACTCACAGCACCAGGGTCACGGTTTTGGTTCCAGCCTTGGGTGACTGGTTGTGTGGAATTAGTATATTCTCAACTGTGTCTGCGTTGGTTTACTTCCCCAGTCACAAAGATGTGCAGGTAAGATGAATTGGCCATTGCTAAATTGCTCATAGTGTTCAAGAATCTGTAAGTTGGGGCATTAGTCAGGGTAAATATAGGATGGTAGGGGAATGGGTCTGGGTGGGTTACTCTTCAGAGGATCAAACGGGACTTGCTGGTCCAAAGGACCTGTTTCCACACTGTAGGGATTCTACTAATTCTAAATCACCCAAGCAAGGTATCCCCCTCGCTGCCCACAGTTTAAATCTGGAATCCATCATCCCCGGTTGACAACACGGTATAGCAATTATAGGGGTAAGGAATATGGTTATGGCTGTGTTGCCGTCGATCTGACGCATTGTCCTTCAAGTTTTGACCGTATTGATCATCATTAGAGTATGACAATACTCCATAAATGTTGTCACTTTATGTAAGAATAACAGACTAAGAAGTGTTCACTTTGTCTGAGAGGGCTCAATACCATATTGATGCCGAGACATCAGCAGCCCAGGCACTCACATATGATGAAAAAAAAATGAATTGATTGTTTTTAATTGGGGAAATCAACTCCCCACAATCTGTGGGGCAGTTGCAATTTTGTTAGCTTGATAAAGAATCGCTTATGGTGCCAAATAAAAGAGCTAAACCAGCCATTATTTTTTTTAGAAACATCTTAGATTATATTCCTTACAGTGTGGAAACAGGTCCTTCAGCCCAACAAGTCCACACCGACCCACCACCCACTCCCCTATATTTACCGCTACACCTAACACTACAGGCAATTTAGCATGGCCCATTCACCGAACCTGCACATTTTTGGACTGTGGGAGGAAAGCGGAGCACCCGGAGAATGTGCAAACTCCACGCAGTCAGTCGCCTGAGGTGGGAAGTGAACCCGGGTCACTGGCGATGTGAGGCAGCAGTGCTAACCACTGTGCCGCCCACATGACTCTGCTCTATGGGAAACATCAAAGAAAGCATTCACACAGGGTGTAGGAAATGAGGAAGGACATTCATTTTAATAACAGCTATCCGAATTGTGTAATTTTGTCAAACAAATGGATATAGTTCACGTTAAATAAATGATCAAAGACAAATGCAATGAATATACTGAAATAGGGAAATTACCCCCGTGGCCATTTAAAAGGAAACCAGGATTTGCCCTCAGTATCAGGTATTTCCCTAAGACCTCCCATAGGCATGGCCTCCAACTTTATAAAATTAATCTTATCGTCCAGAAAGGCAACAAGTGAATTAATGCATTGCATCACATGATCTACCGAAATTGCGAAATTTAACAAAAGAAAAGACCCTCATCTGCATACAATATAATCTTACGTGACTTCCATCCCACTTCTGGAGCAGATATGTTGGTATCCCTACAGATGGCCTCCCGCCAGTGGCTCAATCACCAACGTAAACAACAATGGTGAAAGGTGTCAACCTGGTCGGCTGCCTGGAACAATATTAATATTACTGGTTGGAACACCATTAGTGAGAACCGCAACTAGAGTATCGCGGTAAAGGACCCTCAACCACTTGATAAAAACTTTGCACAGACCAAACCGTTCTAATGTACAGAAGAGATCCGGCCACTCAACCCAATCAAATACCTTCTCTCCTCTAAAGAGATCAGTAATCCCTGGACAGATTGTTGTTGACACTCTTGGATCATACTGAGTAACTTCTTTACATTGTAGGAAGATCTGCGTCCCTTTATAAAGCCTGTTTGGTCCTCTTTGGCAACGGAAGGCAGCAAAGTTTCCAGCTTTCATGCACGGGTCTCAGACAGGATTTTGAAACCAACATTTAAATGAGAGATTGGCGTGTAAGAAGCACAATCCTTCAGGGTCTTCCTTTCTGCAGCATCGGAGAGATGAGCCTCTCTTAAGGATGGAGGGAGGGGTTCGTGACTGTATGAGTGACGGAACGTGCTAAACATCAGCCCTGACAATAGGTGTATAAATTACGTATAATATTCACGAGCAAATCCATCAGGAACGTGAGCCTTTACATTCTAAAGCTGCTTCACAACCTCCTGCGCTGACAATGGTGCATTAAGGCACAACACCTATTCAGGGGTTACTCCTGGAAGACCCAGGTTCTTGAAAAATGACTCCATCTTAATCCATCTATCCTCACAATGTTCAGTCTGAAATAATTCGGTGAAAATTTGGGACAGGAGACATTAATCTGTTTGGAATTGAAGGTAAGGATGCCAGTACCTTCCCTAATTGAGGTAATGGCTTAAGAGGGGCGATGAGGAAGTTTGCCGAGAAATATCAAGTGGAGTTTAATACAGATAGGTGTCAGTTCTTGCATTTTAGAAAGTCAAATCAAGGTAGGAGTTTCATGGTGAATGGTGGGGTCTTAAGGAGTGTATTGAGACAAAGTGACCTTGGAATTCTGGTTCAAGGTTCTCTGAAAGTGGAGTCGCAGGGAGATAGGGCAGTGAAAAATGGCATTTGGCACGCTGGCCTTCATCTGTCAGAGTAATGAGTATCGAAATTCGGGAGTTATGTTGCAGTTATACAGGATGCTGGTGAGGCAATACTGGTAGTGTTATGTTCAGTGTTGTTCACTTTGCGATAGGAAGGATATTATTAAACTGGAAATAGTGCAGAACAAATATAGAAGGATGTTGCCCGGACTCAATGGTCTGAGATACAGTGAGGGGTTGGGCAACATAGGAGTTTTTACTTTAGAGTGTATGAGACTAAGGGGGATCTGATAGCAGTGTATAAGATCATGGGAAGCATGGATAGAGTGAATGCACTCAGTCTTTTTTTCCACAGGATTGAGCAACCCACCGACGAGAGGGCATCAATTTAAGATCCGAGGGGAAAGAGTTATAGGGGAACTGAGGGGCAACTTCTTTTACACACAGAGTGGTATACACGGAATGAGATGCCAGCAGAAGTGGTTAAATTCACAAAATTTAAAATGCATTTGGACAAATACACGGATAGGAAAGAAAAAGAAGGACATGGGGCAAGGGCAGGGGAATTGGGTTAATGTGCATGGACATTTTGTTTGGAATGGAACAGTTTGGGCTGAAGGGCCTTTCTCCGGGCTGTCGGACTCTGACTCTCACAATCATTGCTTCTCCCATTGAATGTTATATTATACTTCCCCAATTCAGTGGAGGGTACTTGACCCCCTAGCCTCCGGGCTTCCATGATGTTTGACCAGAATGTTCAATCATTCGATATTGTATTCAGACGCCGTGTAAAAATGCAACATATTGATTTCACTATTCCTCAAAAGCTGCTTCAGCGCAAGGTTATTAGTTAGTCCTCCTGACAACACAACACCAAATCTGAAATAACCTGCTCTCCAGTTTGGTTCACAACGTACTGTTCAACCTACCCAATACACACTTACGGAAGTTTTTTTCTTCACAGTATTAGTAGTCACTGCAGTTTCAGTGCAATTTGAGACCATCTATTATTACTGCAGCTCCACGATTATATGTTACTCATTCACAGGATGAGGGCGTCGCTGGATTACCAGCATTTATTGCCCATGCCAGAGGGCAGTTAAGAGTCAGCAGCGTTGTCTTGAGTCTGGAGTCACATGCAGGTCACACCAGGTAAGGACAGCAGTATCCTTCACTCAAGGACATCGGTGAACCAGATGAGTTTTTCCAACAATTGACAATGGATTCCTGGTCATCATAAACGCTTGATTCCAGATACATATTGAATTCAAATTCCACCATCTGCCATGGCAGGATTTGAATTCATGTCCCCAGAATATTACCTGGGTCTCTGGATTAAGAGCCCAGCGATAATATCACTGTGTCATTGATCCCCCTTGCATATACTTGCATACCTAATTTTCATAGCATATGTTGTAAAGCATTTACGTGACAGATTTAGTTTTGATATGTAACACACTAATGTTTGCTTCATCTTGCTATTTGTAAGATCCACCCAAACTGATTCTGTGGGAAGTGAGGGAAAGGGTCTGTGGTGTTATTAGCGATTGACTTGGACAAGACTTTCCGGGAGACTCACCTCAACGCTGAGATGATCTGAAGAATTGGTCAGCAATACAGGACAAGCATCAATATTCTTTCCTCCCACTTTGCCAGGATAAGTGTCACCATTTTCTTCTGCTCCCTCGCACTCGCTGTATATCTGTTTTAACACATACCTCCGAACAAGGCTCACACTCTATCTTCAAATAAGGCTCAAGCACGACCACACTCACTGTTGACTTCAGCACCTTTCTTCCCCCACTTTTTCTGTCACTGACGCAATAGCGCCGCACACTAATACCACTGCATGGATACAAGACTGTGGTCAGACTCCCTCTGGACATCTCACCCTTCCCCTCTTCCCCTATACCAGCATTGACAGTAGGGACACCCACTCCCACCCTCACTTCGTCCCTTCTCTTCTCCCATTCCAGGAGAAACATCCTGGAATATGACATAAAGGGCCAAGCCGGGTTTTAGAGTGCCCGATATCCGTTCCCCCACCCTCTACCTCGACATGTCGGGAGGATCCTGGAAAGAGCCAGAGAGGACCAGGACACCTTGTGTGGAGATTCTGAAACATCGACGTCCCACCAACCAAGGAAGCAGCAATGTTCAGTAAAGAGCAATTCTCAATTTAAACTCGCTGGCATTTCCAATCTCATCTCTCTCACTTTTCAGGCTTAGTTAAAAGCATTAATGAAAGACTAAAAATAAAAATAAAAATAATGTTTATTCTCTTCAGTAAAAATGTTAAAAAGAAAAAATAAACGATATAAGTTTATTACGAAAAATCTAAAACATGACGTTCATTCAAAATTATGGGCAATCCCTAGTAAATACTCGACATCATTTCTCTCACTAAATCTTCTTACCAGTGTTTGTATTCTAGCATCTGTTTCTTTAATTTCAACGGAATATCGTGCCCTGCTATCAGATGCTCATAGTAAATGTCCCTTCCCCTCTGAACTTTGCGTAAACTGTCAATATATTTCCAAATAACTGGATGTTCCACATCAAGTTCGCACTGTCATCTCCTGTGGGCAGCTTCTGCATTATTGTTTGTTCTGTCCTCATTGTTTAAAGTTCTTTCATATAAATTCCACATTCCAACTGGAAAAAGCGGTGGACGCCGACCATTTCCTCTGTGTGAGCTTCTACCTGCAAAGTTATCCTCGAACCAGTCCAGCAGCGGCTGCAGTTCATCTGGAAGCGCATCAGACAAATGTTCAATAGCTTCAGGAATGTTTTCAATGTGAATAAATGCAAGGCCAATTATCATTTTAGCTCTGAAATAAAACTCTGAGTCAATGTTATACTTACTCAAGTGTCTTTTTAACATTTGTACTGAAGGGAATAAACATTATTTTATTTTTATTGCTTTGATTAATACTTTTATCGAAACCTGAAAAGGAATAAATATGAGCTGCGCTGAAACGGGTCTGCACCTAAATGGGTCTTCGGCAAAATGGGCTGCACCAAACAGGCCGCACCAAACAGAATGAAGTACTCAGTAAATTACACAGCGCAGGAGGACGCCATATAACCATCCCAGGCTGTTATGCAGAAGCAGGGACGCCCTGGGTAGCTGTCAGGAAATACAGAGTAGAGATCAATACTCATGTTGTGTTTAGAAAGCTGTAACGAGTGGAATTCTTCAGGGATATGTATGAGGTCATCAACAAATTGCAATCTATTCTAATGAACCGGATGAAGGAGATGGAGCTCAGTTTGCTCATGCACCAGGATAGTCATTCAATAAGATGTCAAATGGAGACAGAGCGTCTGCAATGGGATACAGACGGGGGGAGGTCAGAGCGTCTGCAAGGGGATACAGACGGTGGAGGGAGAGCTTCTGCAATGGGATACAGACAGGGGGAGGTCAGAGCGTCTGCAATGGGACACAGACAGGGGGAGGGCAGGGCGTCTGCAATGTACTATAGACAGGTGAAGGACTGATCACCTGCAATGGGATACAGACGGGGGGAGGGCAGAGCGTCTGCAATGGGATACAGACGGGGGGAGGGCAGAGCGTCTGCAATGGGATACAGACAGGGGAGGTCAGAGCGTCTGCAATGGGATACAGACAGGGGGAGGGCAGAGCGAGGGCAGAGCGTCTGCAATGAGATACAGACAGGGGGAGGTCAGAGCGTCTGCAATGGGACACAGACAGGGGGAGGGCAGGGCGTCTGCAATGTACTATAGACAGGTGAAGGACTGATCACCTGCAATGGGATACAGACGGGGGGAGGGCAGAGCGTCTGCAATGGGATACAGACAGGGGAAGGGCAGAGCATCTGCAATGGGATACAGACAGGAGGAGGGAAAAGCGTCTGCAATGGGATACAGACAGCGGAGGGCAGAGCGAGGGCAGAGTATCTGCAATGGGATACAGACAGGGGGAGTGAAGAACGTCTGTGATGGGAGACAGACAGGGGAGGCAGAGCGTCTGCAATGGGATACAGACAGGGGAGGGAAGAGCGTCTGCAATGGGATACAGACAGGAGGAGGGAAAAGCGTCTGCAATGGGATACAGACAGCGGAGGGCAGAGCGAGGGCAGAGTATCTGCAATGGGATACAGACAGGGGGAGTGAAGAACGTCTGCGATGGGAGACAGACTGGGGAGGGATGCACCTCGGCAATGGGATAGACAGGGAAAGGGCAGAGCGTCTGCAACGGGATACAGACAGGGGGAGCGAAGAGCGTCTGCAATGGGATACAGACAGGGGAGGGAAGAGGGTCTGCAATGAGATACAGACAGGGGAGGCAGAGCGTCTGCAATGAGATACAGACAGGGGAGGGAAGAGCGTCTGCAATGAGATACAGACAGGGGAGGGAAGAGCGTCTGCAATGAGATACAGACGGGGAGGGAGAGCTTCTGCAATGAGATACAGACAGGGGGAGGGAAGAGCGTCTGCAATGAGATACAGACAGGGGGAGGGAAGAGGGTCTGCAATGAGATACAGACAGGGGAGGGAAGAGCGTCTGCAATGAGATACAGACAGGGGAGGGAAGAGCGTCTGCAATGAGATACAGACAGGGGAGGCAGAGCGTCTGCAATGAGATACAGACAGGGGAGGGAAGAGCGTCTGCAATGAGATACAGACAGGGGAGGGAAGAGCGTCTGCAATGAGATACAGACGGGGAGGGAGAGCTTCTGCAATGAGATACAGACAGGGGAGGGAAGAGCGTCTGCTATGGGATACAGACAGGGGAGGGAAGAGCGTCTGCAATGGGATACAGACAGGGGAGGCAGAGCGTCTGCAATGAGATACAGACAGGGGAGGGAAGAGCGTCTGCAATGAGATACAGACAGGGGGAGGGAAGAGCGTCTGCAATGAGATACAGACAGGGGGAGGGAAGAGCGTCCGCAATGAGATACAGACAGGGGAGGGCAGAGCGTCTGCAATGAGATACAGACAGGGGAGGCAGAGCGTCTGCTATGGGATACAGACAGCGGGAGGGAAGAGGGTCTGCTATTGGATCCAGACGGGGAGACAGAGCATCAGCAATGGGATACAGACGAGGGAGGGCAGTGCTTCTGTAATGGGACACAATGGGAGTGCAGAACGTCTGCAATGGGATACAGACTGGGGGAGGACACAGCAACAAGCAATGGCATACAGACAGAGGATGGCTGTGAGCAAAGCTTCAGTAAAAATAAACAGTACAATATACATGTGATGGAAACTTTCTGTTTTGTGGAATAGACGAAACAGCAGAAATTTATTTAAATGCAAGGAGAATGCAGAACTCAGTGTTACAGAGGGATTTGTGTGTCTTAGTACATGAATCATATCAAATTAATCTGAAGATGTAGCAAGTGATTTAGAAGGTAAATGTCATGATCCTGTTTCGTGCAAGGGGTGTTGGGTATGATCTTAGCGATGTTTTCTGCATCAGTACAGGGCATTGCTGAGATTACATCTGTTGTATTATGTGTAGTTATAACTGCCTAAACTGAAAAAAAAACAAAATTGCTTTCAAAACGTTTCAAATATGTTTCTCTTTACTCATTCTTGGGATGAAGGCATTACGTTGTGAAGAATTAACAGTTCGGCCTGAGAATGAGGGATGTTTTATTGACCATATAAGACCTTGAGAAGAGTGTAGTTGGTGAATACCGGATGGGTATTTCTTCTTGTGTGGGAGAATAAAACTGGGAAAATACTTTAAGAATAAGTCAGGTTCAAAGGAAAGGTCATTGGACCGAAAAATTGAACTTTGAATTCAGTTCCGACATGCTGACAGACAAGCTGAGCTTTTCCAGCAATTACTGTATATGTTTAAGAATATTCATTTTAACACAGATATTGAGAAGTCATGAAACGCTTACTTTTACATTATGCAAGCACATATTAACACATCTTCAAAACAATTATGACCATTTATTGTTAATGAATTGATTCTGCAATAACACACTGACCTGGAGTCGAGAATGTGATGGAGTCATATAGTTCGGACAATGTTCAAGAAGAGCTCACAGAGTCCAGTGTGGGACTGATAACGTGACTGATTTAACTTACGGATGGAAAATGTAGCCTATCTGTGGAGAAACATTCTATTGCTCCCTTTCTATTTCCCTGTCGCTCATCACAGCAATGTGTGGGAGTGAACAAAAGCCCAGTCGTCTTTCCCACTAATGGAGGATTCCTGATGAGGATTCATTGGAATCTCCCCATTGCCTGAAGCAAAACAATTCAGCCAAATTCAACTGTTTCATGAAGAAATCCCATTGTCAGAAGGCTGTGCAAGCAGAATAACTACAGAAGTAATTCTCCAACTCGATAGTGAGGGGAACAGACAGGAGATTCTGTGGCTGCAAATGGGAATCCGGAATGGTGTGTAGCCTCCCACATGCCAAGGTCCAGGATGTCTCAGAGCGGCTGTAGAACGTTCTCACCGTGGGTGGGGGGGCGGGGGGTGAGTGGGCGGGAAGCAGTCAGAAGTCATTGTGCACATTGGTACAAAGCACAGAGTGACGCAGTAGATATAGTGATGACATCCTGCAGAGTGATTGTAGAAGGCTAGGTAAATGGATAAAAGACAGTGGTAATATCCAGTTTACTTCCAGTTCTCCATGGTGGTGAGGGTAAGAATAGGAGGATATGGCAGATGAAGGGGTGGCTAAAGAATTGGTGCAGGGCGCAGAGATTTTTGGATTACTGGGATCTTTTGTGGGGCAAGGTGACGTGTTCAGGAAGGACGGGTTGTACCTGAACTGGAAGGGGACCAATATGCTGGCAGGCAGGTTTGCAACTGCTGCAAGGAAGGCTTTCAACAAGATTGGCTGGGGTTGGGGAGTGGTGGGATCCTCAACAGCAGGGAGGCAAGTGCGAGGCTGGACGGAGATACAGTAATCAGGAACAGTAAAATGAAGAGACAGGTCAGGCTAGTCAACGACAGGGAGCAAGGAATGCCTGTTGGATTAAATTGCAACTATTTCAATGCAAGATGGCTGACAGGTAAGGCCGATGAACTCCGGGCATGGATTGGTGCGTGGGACTGGGATATTATAGCCATTACAGAAACATGGCTAAGGGAGAGAAACACCGGCAGCTTAATGCAGGACGGTACAGGTGCTTTATGTGGGAGAGAGATGGTGGAAAGAGGGGACGGGGAGTTTCATTTTTGATTAAGGCGAGTATCACAGCAGTAAACAGACATAAAATATCTGATGGATCATCATGTGAGGAATTGTCTGGGGAGCTAATAAATAAGAAGAGAATGGTGATAAGATTTGGATTGTACTATAGGCCCCCAAATAGTAAACGAGGAATTAGGGGAACAAAAATATGTAGGCAGACTGGGGAGACTTGCAAGGCCAATAGGATTGCATTAGTAGGAGATTTTAATTTTCCTAACATAGACTGGGAATGACAGAGAATTAAGGACTGAGATGGGGTGTATTTATTAAGTGTGTTCAGAATAGTTTCCTCAAGCAGTATGTAGAGATTGCAACTCGGGAAGGGACGAAACTTGACCTATTCTAAGATCTAGGGCAGGGCAGGCGACTGAGGTGACAGCGGGGGAGCACTCTGGGACCAGTGACCACAGTTCTATTAATTTTTAAACAGTTATGGAGAAGGAAAAAACTGCTCCACATGTTCAAGTTCAAACTTGGGGCAAGGCGAATTTTGATGGAATTAGACAGGAGCTCGTAGGGCTTGGTTGGAGGAGTTTGTTTGCAGGCGAAGGGACCTCCTGCAAGTGGGAGGCCTTTAAAAGTGAAATGTCGACAGTTCAAGGCCTATATGTTACTGTGAGGGTAAAAGGCAAGGTTGGTAGGAAGAGGGACCCTCGGATGTCAGGAGATATTGAGGCTTTGACCAGCAAAAAGGAGGCGTGGCTCAGATCCAGGCAGCTGGGATCGAGGGAGTACCAGGAGGTGTCCAGGAGATACAGTAGTTTACTGAAGAAGGAAATCAGGAGGGCGAAAAGGGGGCACAAGATCGCTTTGGCCGAGAATATTAGGGTGAATCAAAGAGGTTCATTAAGTATGTTAAAGTAAAAGGAATAACTAAATGAGAATATGACCCCTCAAAGTCCAAAATGGACATGCATGTCTAGAACCGTAGATTTGTGCGATTCTCAATGAATATTTCTCCTCTGTCTTTACCGTGGAGAAATACATGAAGACTTGGGAGGTTAACAAAGGTTGTAGTGTTATCTTGGGGTGAGTCAATATCACGGGAGAGGACGTGTTGGATGTATTAAAATGTATGAAGGTGGAAAGATCTCCTGCTCCTAAACAGATGCATCCAAGAACACTGCAAGTGGCTACAGAACAACCTACAGGGACCCTGGTTGATATTTTTGTCTCATCGTTAGCTACAGTTTAGGTTCCAGAATATTGGAGATTAGCAAATGTGCCATTATTCAAGAAGGGAAGCAAAGAAAAATCTGGGATCGATAGACCAGGAAGTCTAACATTTGTAGTACGTGGGTTACTTGAGAAGACTCTGGGGGCTGAGATGTACATGCATTTGGAAAGATAAATTTGTTTAGAAATAGTTTTTTTGACAGATTCCCTACAGTATGGAAACAGGCCGTCTGGCACAACAAGACCACACCGACCCTCCAAACAGTAACCCACCCAGTCCCATTCCCCTACCCTATATTTAACCCTGACGAATGCACATAACACTATGGGTAACTTAGCATGGCCAATTCACCTGACCTATACATCTTTGGATTGTGGAATGAAAATGGAGCATCCAGAGGAAACACACACAAACACAGGGAGAATGTGCAAACTCCACTCAGAGAGTCACCCGAAGCTGGAACCAAACCCGGATCCATGGCATTATGAGGCAGCAGTACTAGCCACTGAACCACCATGCCACCCTTGCTTTTTTTCAATACAGTTCAGTGACACAGGTACGAAATCTGTTCTGCCCTTCACCCATGATGTACGTTCCAATATCACATACCATGGATAATTTATTCTCCACTGAAAGTGTCATCTTATTATTATTTATTAGTTTGATATTATTAATTTTAATAATTATTATTAATAGTTGTTTTTAGACTGGAAAGATTGCATGGCTTTGTGAGTGGGAGATCATGCCTCTTAAATTTGTTTGAGTTCATTGCTGAAGTGACCAGGAATGTTGATGAGGGTAGGGCGGTAGACTGTGTGGTTTTCAGTCAGGCCTTTGACAAGGTTGCCATTGATAGGCTGGTCTGGAAGGTTAGAATCTCATGGAATCCAGAGGGAGCTGGCAAATTGGACACACAATTGGCTTGATGGTAGTAAGCAGAGGGTAATCGTGGAAGAATGCTCTCGGACTGGAGGCCTGTGACACATGAAGTGCCTCAGCGGTCGCTGCTGGGCCCGTTGCTATTGTTATCTGTATCAATGATATTCTTGCGAATGTACAAGGCATGGTTAGGAAACTTGAAGATGGCACTAAAATAGGTGGTATCGTGGCCAGTGAGGAAGTATATCAGAGATTGCAGCAGGACTTTGATCAAACTGGAGAAGTGAGCCGAGGAATATTGAGGCAACGTTAGATCAAGGTAGGAGTTTGATGGTGATTGGGAGGACCTTAACGAGTGTAGTTGAGCAGAGGGACCATGGAGTTTAGGTCCACCGTTCTCTGAAAGTGGGGTCATAGTTAGACATGGCAATGAAGAAGGCTTTTGCCACACTAGCAAGCATCGGTCATGACATGGAGGAGAGCAGTTGGGAAGTTACGTTGCAGTTATACAGGATGTTGGTGAGGCTGCACTTGTAGTGCTGTGTTCGGTTTTAGTCACATTGCGATCTGAACGATGTTTTTAATTTGGAATGTGTGCAGACGGAATTTACAAAACTATTGCCAGGTCTCAACAGTATGAATTATAGGGAGAGGTTGGACAAGCGAGGACTTTTTTCTTGACAGCACAGGAGAGTGGTCTTCTAGTAGTTTACATGGATAGTGGGAATGGACCCAGCCTTTTTTTCCGAGAGTTGGGGAATCGAGGAGGGGAGAGCATCAGTTTAAGGTCAGAAGGGAAAGAATAAAAGGGAAACTGCTGGAAACTGTTTTTCACAGAGAGTGGTACACAAAGGGAATGGGCTGCCAACGGAAGTGATTGAAGCATTTATATTAACGATATTTAAATGGCATTTGGGCAAGTACATGGACAGGAAAGGTCGAGAATGCTATGGGCCAAGTGCTAGGAAATGAGTTTAGTGTGGTTTGATATTTGGGTCAGCATGGACGAGTTTGGGCCAAAGGGCCTCTCTGCCTCTCTCCATGCTGTAAGACTTGATGACTCTACAAATAGGATAGCATTTGGGTCAAACTCTCATTTTTCCTTAGGTCATAAGTTCGAATCATATTTGGACAATGTTATTTCAAATTAACTTTGCAGATATTTTGCTTTTCAGTTTGTTATCGACAATACGTATGTGTGTGTGTCTGTGTGTGTGTGTATGTGCGTGTGTGTGTGTCTGTGTGTGTGTGTGTGTGTGTGTTTCTCAGTATTTTTCAAAGGGAAATATCACTGTACATATTTGCAATATCCTCTCGTCATTCCTCTTTCCATCATAGTTTGTTTTGGTCATAGACATGTTGTTTTAGTAGATTAAATAAATCTGCCTGACTTGTTCCTAACACTGACCCTGACACACTCTGAGAACTATATCATTGGCCATATCACCAACATAGTTATAATTATTTTTTGTGGGCAATGGAGGAGTGGGGCTAGAAAAGGGAGAAGTGAGCCAAAAGAACACAGGGAAATATCGACTCATTCAGCCAACGTCAGAGTCGAGGAGTTCCTTGGAGGGGATTCTGAGGGATAGAATTTGCATTTATTTAGAAAGACAAGGAATGATTAGGGATAGTCAATATGGATTTGTGTGGTGGAAATCATGTCTGATTAATGTGATTGAGTATTATGAAGAGGTGACAAAGAAGTTTGAAGAATATACTTTCGTGCACATTGTTTACACAGACTTCAGCAAGGCATTTAATAAGGTTTCCCATCGTAGACAGATTACTAAAATTAGGTTATATGTAATCTAGTACAAGCTAGCCAATTGGATACAAAATTGGATTGAAGGTAATATACTGTTTTCCAGACTGAAGACCTGTGACCAGCTATGTTCTGAAAGAATCAATGCTGAGCTCACTGCTTTTCATCATGGATATAAACAACTTTGATATGATTATCGGAGGCATGGTTAGTAAGTTTATAGATAACATCACCAAATTGGTTCAGTGGACAGTGAAGAAGATTATCTCAGAATATAATGTGATCCTTGATCTCAATGAGCCAAGGACTGGCAGATGGAGTTTAGTTTAGATATTGTGAGGTTTTACATTTCGGTAATTTAAAGCGGGGTAGAGCCCTGGGGAATGTTGCTTAACAAAGAGAACTGCGGGTGAAGACTCACAGTTCCTTGTAAGTGGAGTTTAGGTCGGTAGAGTGGTGAGGAACGTGGTTGACATGCTTGCCTTAATCAGTCAGAACATTGAGAATAGGAGTTGGAGTAGCGTGTTGCACTTGTACAGGATGTAGATGAGGCCACTTTAAGAAAACTGCGTACATACCAGTTGACTCTATTAAAGGATGGATGTTGTTAAACTTAAAAGTGTGCAGAAAAGATTTACAAGGATTTTCTGGAACCTGAGGGTTTGAGCTACAGGGAGATGAAGAACAGGTTGAGACTTTTCCCCCTGGACTGTCAGAGGTTGAATGGTGACATGACAGAGGTTTTAAAAAGTCCTGAGGGGGATGGATAGTCTGAATGGGCAAAATCTTTTTTCCAGATTAGGTGCTTTCAGAACTAGACGGCATAGGGTGATGGTGACAGGGCAAAGACTAAGAAGGGACCTGAGGGGAAACCTTTTCATACAGAGGCTGATGGGTGTACTGTCAGAGGAAGTGGTGAAAGCGGGTACAATTACACGTTTAAAATGTAACTGGATAGGTACATAAATAGGAATAGATCATGTGATTTGGGCCAAATGCTGGCAAGTGGGACGAGATCTGATTAAGATGCCTGATTGGCGTGGAGAAATTGGACAAAAGGATTTGTTTCCACGCTGTATGATTCTCTTATTCTCACAGCGGGATGAGGAAGAATTCTAAAAGGGCCATTCGAGAGGGAATTCTCTTTCCCGGAAGTTTGTGGTGCCTCTCTGATTACAAGTATTCACAGTTGAGTTAGTTAAAGATTTGACAGAAAAGTGAGTCACGGATAATGGGACACAGACAGGACGATCAGGCTGAGACCACAACCTGATCAGCCACAATTTTAATGCCTGGTAGAGAAGGCTCAAATTCTCTAATGACACACTCCTGCTCCTCAATCCCATGTTTCTGTGTCCAATCCAACCTCTCTAACCTGCTAGACAGGAGCAGTTAGAGTCCACTTATTGTTATGGCATGGTGCACAGAAATAGAGGAAACAATCGGCCCCTCAAGACTGTCCCACTCGGTTTGGGAGATTTGGAAAATGTAATTGGAAGACCCAGGCTGGATATGGAAGAGGTTGCTCATTTCTCTTTACAGGGCTTTCCCTCTCTGTATCTTGTGCTTCATTTGTTGATGATGTTGTAGAGCCAGATTCACTGTGAATACAGCCCCCAAATCTCACCCAGTGATGGCTCACAAAATCCACAGGTCTCCCTGATTGCAACATCCCATAAAAAACCTTCCAGGAAAATAACACCTACTAACTTTCCAATAACAGAATGGGAGAACATCAGGAACAGGGGCAGGTCATTCCCATCCCAAGCCTGCCTTGCCCTTCACTCAGATCAAGGCTGACCTGCCCAAGTCTCAAATCTTCCTCAATGTCCAAGTCTTCTTGAATACTTCCATAGAACACAGAACCAGGAACAGTACTGATTTGGAGATGCTGGTGTTGGACTGAGGTGTACAAATTTAAAAATCACATAGCACCAGGTTATAGTCCAACAGGTTTCATTGGAAGCACACTAGGTTTTGGAGCATCGCTCCTTCATCAGGTGATAGTGGATGGCTCGATCGTAAATTTACAGTGTGATGTAACTGAAATTATACAGAGAAAAATTGATTGTCTGTTAAGCCTTTCATTTGTTAGAATACCATGATAGTTTCACTTCTTTCATGTGTAAATCACAAACATTTTTTGAAAAAAAGTTGCATTCTCAGGTGAGCTGTGAACAATGGTGATAGCTAGACAAAATGTTGAAGGTGTTGGCCCCCTGTGTTATCTGACTATGCCATGATGTTTAGATTGATTCTAATCTAAAAAGTGAGATAAGAAGTTTTACATGAATTCATGCAGTTTTTGAGCTCAGAGTTCTACATGAATGCATGCAGTTCGGACCTTCATCACTCGATGTTGTGCCATTTATCCTACTCTAAGATCAGACGAACCTACATGCTTCCATTCACTTTGTTCCATGTGCCTAACCAAGAGTCTCTTAAGTTTCCCTCACGTATTTGACTCTACTACCACTGATGGTAGTGCATTCGACACACCCACCACTCTCTGTGTAAAGAATCTACCTCTGATATCTCCCCTAAAACTTCCTCCAATTACCTTAAAATTATACCACCAAGTGATAGACATTTCTGCCGTGGGAAAATGTCTCTGGCTATTCACTCTCTCTGCCTCTCGTCATCTTGTACACCTCTATCAAGTTACCTCTCATCTATTTTTCCTCCAATGAGAAATGCCCTAGCTCCCTCACGGTTTCTTCGTAAGACCTGCCCTCCAGTCCAGGCAACATCCTGGTAAATCTCTTCTTTACACTCTCGAAAGCTTCATTATCCTTCCTATAATGAGGAGACCAGAACGGAACACAATATTCCCTGTGCGGTCTGAGCAGGCCTCTATCGAGCTGCAGCATAACCTCGCGGCTCTTAAACTCAATCCCCCTGCAACTGAAAGCCAACACACCACACACCTTCTTAACAACCCGATCAACGTTGAGGGATCTGTGGACACGGACACCAGGATCCCTCTGTTTCTCCAAACTGCCAAGAATCCTGCCTTTCACCATGTATTCTGCATTCACATTCGAGCTTGCAAGGTGAATTACTTCAGTTTGAACTCCATGTGCCACTTCTCAGCCCACCTCTTCATCCTGTCGATGTCCCATTGCAACCTACAATAGCCCTCCATATGCTGTATCACTCCAACCACCTTTGTGTAATCGGCAAAATTACTAGCCCACTCTTCAACACCCATATCCAAGTCATTTTTGAAAATAACAGAGAGCAGAGGTCACTGAACTGATCCCAGCGGGACACCACTGGTCCCTTTCAGTGATCTAGCTCCCCTAACTCTCTGTATAAGAGAATTCCTGACATTCACTACCCTCTGTTTGAAGAAAACCTTCTCTGCTCCTGCACCATGACCTATTGATATGAACAAAAGAGGTAACGCAGGGGCTCAGGTAAGAGAGAATGACCCTGAACTCAAGGATCGATTGACTAAGGATGACATCAAGGAGCCTGGACAAAATCACACTTAATGAGAATTAATTATGACCTCTACACTGTTTGGAGTCGTTCATGGCACAAGGGAAGATAATTATCATTGGTGGGCATCAATCATCTTAGCCGTGGTGCACATCTGCAGGAGATCCTCAGCGTAGCTTCCTCAGCCCGGGCATCTCCAGTTTGTCATCATAGAATCCCTACAGTGTGGAAGGAGGATATTCAACCCATTGAGCCAAACTGAGCAGATTAGATTCCCTACAATGTGGAAACATGCACTTCGGCCCAACCAGTCCACACCGACCCTCCGAAGAGTAACCCACCCAAACACATTTCCGTCGGACGAATGCACCTAACGTGATGGACAATTTAGTATGGCCAATTCACCTGGTGTGCATATCTTCGGACTGTGGGAGGAAAACGGAGCACATGGAGGAAACTCATGCAGAGAAGTGGGGAATGTGCAAACTCCACACAGACAGTTGCCCAAGGCTCGAATCGAAACTGGGACCCTGGTGCTGTGAGGCAGCAGTGTTAGCTACTGAGCCACCGTGCCAGCAGAAGAGGCGGCATTCACTGAATTCTACAAAATTTTCAGGATAAGTTGTCCCTCTTCAGCTCTTGAAACAGGCTGTGACCATGTGCAACAAGACTTGGTCAACATTCAAGATCGTGCTGTTAATGTCTGGGTAACGTTTATGTAACAGCACAGTACATTTCCACAGTGAAAGGAGGAGTTCATTCAGCAGCTCCATCTGGTTTCAAAAGAATGTGGTGAAGCCATTCATCCCATCAAAACTATTGGGCAAAAAGAGGGATACGCCATTCAGTCCCTCCTGCCTGTAGCACAGGAAGTCAGAGAGTCTGTTCTCTCCCACATGTAACGTACATGGGAACAGAAAGAACCATTTTACACCCGGACTCACTTACAAAGGAACAGGAAGAGGTTATTCAGCTTGTCAAACCACTAACACAGGAACAGGAAAATGTCAGAGATGTTCCAACATCACAAAGAAATGGAGGTGGGGCTGCACAGACAGACTGCTCCAAATTGATCCGTATGACTTAATTACTCATGGTACATATGTGTTACTTTAACATGGTTTTCTGGCAGTCGGAATGAAGACAACATTTTTTAGCCATTCTCCAAGTTACCTTCCATCTCCAAGAAGGCAGACCCATGGTCTCCGTGGAGGACAGAAGCCATTGGGAAATAACTAACTGTTTCAGAATGATGGTATTTTGGCTGCTGGCAGGATCGTGTACAAAGTGACATTCAATGCAGTGTCACACAGTAACTGTGCATTTAAGTGTTCAGAGTTCATTCAGAGCCTGTACCTCGTTGTCAAACGACGTGAGGGTTCTGCAGATGCATGTAAACTGTCGTGAATCAAACATCCAACGAAAGGTATGACATTTTCACCCCATTCAGCTGTTTGGGACATAATGAGTTTCTGGCCATACCCATCAAACTTCCACTTCTTATTCTCTCACAGCGCTACAGATTAAACACATAGTTACTGCACTCTCTCCTCATGGAAACATCATGCCAGTATTTAGTCTGGTCAAACTACATTGCACTCTCTCAGTGACAGAGCGATCATTGTTTATAAAGCAGACCAAATCTTTACACAATGCACCAACTACTCTCTCAACAAAACACGATCAGTGGGAAAGATATTCTAACATTTGTACTTCAATGATTTTTCATGAAGACCCACACATCATTTACTTCCTGTCCTGTATGAATTCTGTCAGTGACTTATGACCAAGGACATACAGGTCCTTTTCAACAAAAGCACTCGCCAGGTGGAAGATGAGGTGCTCTTCCTCCAGCAGGAACCCTCCAACCACAAGGGATGAATTCAGATTTCTCCAGCTTCCTCATTTCCCCTCCCCCCACCTTGTCTCAATCCCAACCCTCTCAATCAGCACCACATTCCTGACCTGCAATTTTCTTGCTGACCTTTCCGTCCTCACACCCTCTCCGGCCTATCACCGTCACCTTAACCTCTTTCCACCTATCGCATTTCCAACGCCCCTCTCCCAAGTCCCTCCTCCCTGCCTTTTATCTTAGCCTGGTTGGCACACTTTCCTCATTCCTGAAGAAGGGCTCATGCCCATAACGTCGATTCTCCTGATCTTTGGATGCTGCCTTACCTGCTGTGCTTTTCCAGCAATACATTTTTCAGCTCCTCAGTTTCTCTTCCTGGCTGAGAAAGCTCTTATATCTCCACACAGTCACACAGTGACAGTTCCTCTCTCCAAAGAAGCAGTTGACAATGGAACATTACGTTTCTCTATATATCAGAGACTATCAGTATTGCTGATGGAGTTGATCACCACACTCAGAGACGAGAGATAGAGGGAACATAACTCACGGTAAGCAGGGACATCCCGTAATAAATATGATATTCAGGAATATGTGAAAAAGGGAAATGGTAGAATAACTTCCCATTCTGTTTTCCTTCCAGTCCATCATCAGCAATCCTTTTGTTTGCTTTTCCTTTCTCTCTCTCTCTCCATCTCTCTCTCTTTCACTCTCACTTTCTCTCTCTTGCTGGACATCATCCACTCAACACAAACCTCCCGCTCACCCTACCATCCATCCCTGATATAATAATATTATTTCGCAGTTGCATTCAGATTTGATAGTTTCACTGAACTCGAAACGTTATTTGTTTTTTTTTTCCGACACACTGCCATAACTGCTGAGATTTTCCAACATTCTTTCAGACTGTGGAGAATTTTATTTCAGATCGCCAGCATCCACATTTTCTTGTTGTTGTTGTTTCGCGGGATGCCAGCATCACTGGCAAGGACAGTATTTGTTGTCCATCCTAACTGTCCTTGACAATGGGGCCATTTGTCAAGGCAATATGGAGGCAACCACATTGTTGTGGATCTGAGGTGACACTTAGTTCAGACAGGGCAAAGTGTTAGGTTTCTTTATCAAAGGTTATCAACAAAATAAGAAAGAAATCCTGATGTTTTATGATTGCCATGAGTGAAATTAGGCTTCATTCCTATTTTTGATATTGGAATTTAAATTTAGTCATCGGCTGTGATAGGATTTCAGACAATGCGTTTAGAGTCATTACCTGTGCCTCTGAATTACACAGTCAGTGACATTATTACTCTGTTTAAGAGTCCCTGTTGTGAAGTAACTGTAGAGACAAGAACAAGTTTGTGGTCAAACTCTTTGTAACTGGAATAGTGGTCAGAAGAGAACTGGAGCCATAAAATCTGTCGTTAACGAAGGGGTAGATGATGGCGAAGTCAGCAACAGAACTCAGGCAAATCTGGAGATTGGGGATATTAAGAAGCAGGTTTGATGACAGAGAGAATATGGAGATATAAAACAGTTCACGCTAAATGGAGACTCAAGGTTCCGAACAGTCTTTTGCCTTCTCAGATGTTTATGACTAAGTAGTTTGGAAATCCATGAGAAGAAAGTGGCGCTTGTGACTGAAAGTTTCTGTATTTGTAAAATATAATCGACCAGCATAGCAATAACATTCAGCATCATTTATAGAATTGACAGAGATAGACTTACCAGGAACACCAATAATAGCGAGGATGGGATAGTACCCAGCTTGAATAGTCATCAGTACGGCTTCTATCCGCAACTCTAACCATGTCCAATCCTGAGAAAGCCAATAAAGACCATCGGTTAAACTCCTGTTCATTGTTGTAACATTCCAGTCTAATGTTCTCAGAATCTGATCCATTGTTGGAACATTCCAGTCTAATGGTCTCAGATTCGTATCCATTGTTGGAACATTCCAGTCTAATGGTCTCAAATTAAAATCCATTGTTGGACCATTCTAATGTTCTCAGATTCTGATCTCTCTCTCGTTCTCTGTAGCTGCTGATCCCAATCTTGTTGAGGTTGACTCTGCCCCGAATACTTTGGCATAACAATGTGAAAAAAGTCCCTAATTATGGAAGAGGGAAATCCTCCAGTGACCCAGTTAGGTCCAGGAAGACTGATATTAATCACAGTCACTGAACAAACAGCTCCAGTTAACCCATTTCACGGCAACTCTGATATATCACAATAATACTTGGTGTGGCTGGGATTTTGATATCGCTGATTATTGGGCTCATGGCACAGCTCCAGTTGTAAACATAGAGATGAGGGAGAGACATAATTCTTTCTCTTCACAAGCTTGATGATTCTGCTATGTTTTGGCAGTATAGGAATTTCTGGGCTCCCGAGGCCGTCTGTGTCTGATCACCAGTTGAAACTTTATTGCTGGAACAGCACAGCAGGTCAGGCAGCATCCAGGGAACAGGAGATTCGACGTTTCGGGCACAGGCCCTTCTTCAGGAATGAGCAGAGAGTGTTCAGCAGGAGAAGATAAAAGGTAGGGAGGAGGGACTTGGAGGAGGGGAGTTGGAAATGTGATAGGTGGAAAGAGGTCAAGGTGAGGGTGATAGGTCGGAGTAGGGTGGAGGCGGAGAGGTCAAGAAGAAGACTGCAGGTCAGGAAGGCGGTGCCGGGCTGGAAGGATCCGGCTGAGACAAGGTGGGGGGAGGGGGGATGAAGAAACTGGTGAAGTCCAAGTTCATCCCCTGCGGTTGGAGGGTTCCCAGTCGGAAGATAAGACGCTCCTCCTCCGACCGTCGGGTTGTTGTGGTTTGGCGGTGGATGAGTCCAATGACCTGCATATCCTCGGTGGAGTGGGAGGGGGAGTTGAAATGCTGTGCCACAGGTTGGTTGGGTTGGTTCGTCCGGGTGGCCCAGAGGTGCTCCCTGAATCGCTCCGCAAGTAGGCGGCCTGTCTCCCCAATATAGAGGAGGCCACACCGGCTGCAGCGGATGCAGTAGATGATGTGGGTGGAGGTGCAGGTGAATCTGTGGCGGATATGGAAGTTTCCCTTGGGGCCTTGGAGAGAAGTGAGGGGGGAGGTGTGGGCGCAAGTGTTGCACCTCCTGCGGTTGCAAGGGAAGGTGCCGGGAGTGGTGGTTGGGTCGGTGGGGGGTGTGGATCTGACAAGGGAGTCGCGGAGGGAGTGGTCTCTACGGAAAGCTGATAGGGGAGGGGAGGGAAATATATCCTTGGTGCTGGGGTCTGTTTGGAGGTGGCGGAAGTGACGGCGGATGATGCGCTGTACATGGAGATTGGTGGGGTGGTAGGTGAGGACCAGTGGGGTTCTGTCCTGGTGGCGGTTGGAGGGGCGGGGCTCAAGGGCGGAGGAGCGGGAAGTGGAGGAGATGCGGTGGAGGGCACCGTCGACCACGTCGGGGGGGAAATTGCGGTCCTTGAAGAAGGAGGCCATCTGTGTTGTACGTATTTTGAACTGGTCCTCCTGGGAGCAGATGCGGCGGAGACGAAGGAATTGGGAGAATGGGATGGCGTTTTTACAGGGGGCAGGATGGGAGGAGGTGTAGTCCAGGTAGCTGTGGGAGTCGGTAGGTTTGTAGTAGATGTCCGTGTTGATTCGGTCGCCTGAGATAGAAACAGAAAGGTCTAGGAAGGGGAGGGAGGAGTCCGAGACTGTCCAGGTGAATTTGAGGTCGGGGTGGAAGGTGTTGGTGTAGTGGATAAACTGTTCAACCTCCTCGTGGGAGCACGAGGTAGCGCCGATACAGTCATCAATGTAGCGAAGAAAAAGATGGGGGGTGGGGCCAGTGTAGTTGCGGAAGATGGATTGTTCCACATACCCTACGAAGAGGCAGGCATAGCTGGGGCCCATGCGGGTGCCCATGGCTACTCCTTTTGTTTGGAGAAAGTGGGAGGATTGGAAAGAAAAGTTGTTCAGGGTGAGGACCAGTTCGGTCAGTCGAAGGAGGGTGTCGGTGGAAGGGTACTGGGTGGTACGGCGGGAAAGGAAGAAGCGGAGTGCTTTGAGTCCTTCGTGATGGGGGATGGAGGTGTACAGGGACTGGATGTCCATGGTGAAGATGAGGCGTTGGGGACCGGGGAAGCGGAAATCCTGGAGGAGGTGGAGGGCGTGGGTGGTGTCACGAACGTAGGTGGGGAGTTCTTGGACTAATGGGGACAGGACCGTGTCGAGGTATGCCGAGATGAGTTCGGTTGGGCAGGAGCAGGCTGAGACGATGGGTCGTCCGGGGCAGTCAGGTTTGTGGATTTTGGGCAGGAGGTAGAAACGGGCGGTTCGGGGTTGTGGGACTATGAGGTTGGAGGCGGTGGATGGGAGGTCCCCTGAGGTGATGAGGTTATGGACGGTCTGGGAGATGATGGTTTGGTGGTGGGAGGTGGGGTCATGGTCAAGGGGACGGTAGGAGGAGGTATCTGCGAGCTGGCGTTTGGCCTCAGCGGTGTAAAGGTCAGTGCGCCAAACTACTACTGCGCCTCCCTTGTCAGCTGGTTTGATGGTGAGGTTGGGGTTGGAACGGAGGGAGTGGAGGGCTGCGCGTTCCGAGGGTGAGAGGTTGGAGTGGGTGGGGGGAGTGTGGGAGTTCAGGTAGCGGTTAATATCGCGGCGGCAGTTTGCTATGAAGAGGTCGAGGGCAGGTAGGAGGCCAGCACGGGGTGTGCTATGAAGAGGTCGAGGGCAGGTCTGATCACCAGGCCTGCTGCATCTTTTCGTTTTAATTATTAATGTTTAACTTTGACTTTTGTCTGTACAGCATTTAACGGCTTATGTGGATTTAGGCATTTTTGAGAGACACCTACAGAGCCATAGACGGTGTAGTTGCAGTCCATTCCTTGTATTCTTGCAGCTGCGGCCTGGTCCTATGGAGTGATGGTCAAACTCTCACAGAACCAGGATTCTTAGTTTTACATTTTGCCAGTTATTGCTGGAGTCTCAGCAGGATTGGAAGGCAGTAAATCTCTTCGGGGTGCTACACACTGTCTCTGTGATTTCTCTCGGAACTGTCTTTTGATGTTCTTTCCTCTTGGATTGAAGAACTGCATGTCAGCCAATCTGTTTCCTGCATTTCTTTTTTGACATTTGTGTGCTTATTGGATGATACGATATTGGAGCAGTTACTCTACAGCTGTTAAATAAACTATTATTCTGCTAAGTTTTCCAACAATATTATGTTATTGCAAGTTCCTCTTCCTTTTGTTGCCTTTTAGCGGTAGTCTTCGGATAAATTGTGTTTTGCTTAATGTCGAATATTTTGACTAAGTAAACTCTATCTCAAACACAGCATCTCACATTTACCAGCGGAATGGGCCGAGCTGGAAGACTGATAATCATGTCAGGAATTATATCAGATACTCAATCCACCTCTCAGATCCAGCCCGGACACGTCTCAGCCCAGATGAGATACCTGCTCAGCATGAAGTACTGCGTAGACCAGGCTAGTGTACTGCTCAGCAATCTGTCCAGGATCGAACACTGTTTAGAGCTCACCAGTTCACGACGTATTGGTCCAACAGTGCATTGATCCATAAACTTGGACTAGATGATCTGTTCAGCACAGGGCGCTGTGCAGAACACACAAAGGCATTGTTTTATACAAACGGATTGGATATCTGTTCAACATGGGGAGCTGTGCAGCGAATAGCAGTGAATTTATCCATTAACCTGGAGCAGTTACCTTCCAAGCATACACAGCTGTGTAGACCAATCACTGCATTGCTCAGTAACACTGTGTTAGATCACTGCCCAGCATGGGGAAAGTTGCAGCTCATGCTGAAAGTGAAAGGATGTGCAGCTCCCTCCATTTACAGCTCCATATCTCCATTGTGGCATGACACAGGAGTGCTGTGGGTGTGAAACTCACTGCCAGAAGAGATGGCGGGGGAATCAGTTTAAATACCAACAAATGGGAAGAGCTTGCTTAAAAGAGAGTGGGAGATTGAGAGAGAATTTCAAAGACGGATCTGATGGTAGGTTTAAAATTGTGAAATGAAAACATTTCAATAGCATCTTGCAATATAGCCCACTGTTTCCGTGAATGATGGGTGAGCAGGACATTGGTGTAAGTTAAGATGCTGGAGAGTTTTGGATAAACATTTGTTCTGCAGATTAGTACCTGGGAGTAGGATCAGCAGAATCTTCGTCTCATTGGGCTGAATCGAACAATAATTTGTCTCAGTGCCATTTTCCTTGAGTGTGACGGAGGGGTTGTCTGCACGAGGCTGAGCTAGTTTCCTGGTGCTATCTTATCGAACTCACCTCATTAACTATCCACCCCACCCCCATGGTGTCCCTCTCATTCAATACCAGCATGATTATCCCACGCACCATGGCTGGAGGTACACACTATCTCCCGGATGTCCCTGGATATTCAGTGATCCCTGGTACTGCTGACATCATTTAAAGGCCAATGAGCACACGGTTGAGCTTTCCCAGTTTGGAGCTGACCTGCAGGGTTTACCGAGCATGGCAGATAAGGGGAAATTACACCACAGGGGCTTGTCGACAGGGGCACGGAGGTCCCGATGAATAGTCTAGTACAGAAAGGGACTATTTACTTATTTACTTCCCAGACAGAGCCGCACCACGAGACCCACCGAGCATGGTCTGAGCACATCACCCAGCTCAGTGCAGTATCTGCGGTCCAAGAAAAGCCTAGCAATACTGGAATAGCACCTTTCCCGCTCTGTAATGATAAGAGTCACCGTATTCTCTCTACTCTCTCACACTCACTGTATATCTGTTAGCGCCTTCCCCAGAATAAGGCTCCATTACTCTCACCACTGCAATGCAGCACCTTCTCTCTCTCTCTCTCTCTCTCTCACACACACCTGTGCAATATCCCCACATGGTTATAAAATGTTGTAATGAGTACAGTTTCTAGAATTCTCTGGGTGATGTCGTTTGTACGATGTTCCAGATAATTTTCAAAATAATTCAACTTTAGCAAAATGTTCATTCCCCAGTATGTAACACATCAGAGGAAGGAGCAGAGTTTTACTTTTTCGAAATCACTCAGGATGAAAGTGCATCATGAGGCCATCAATCCTCTCAAATATGCTCCACTATTCAGACAAAGGGAGAACCTAAACACTTGAAGACTCACTCTCTTCTTGAAGACAGGCGCCACTTTGGAGTTCTGCCAGTTTTACTGGAACACTCCCGTAATCCCGAGAGTTATTGAATATTTCACACAGTGCCACCAGTCACTCTGTAACCACTTCTATTAAAACCAGCTATGAATTGCTGATCAGCTGTTTACCCTTGGTCTTTTCTGTTTGAGAAAAGCCCTGGTCGTTTTGTTAGAGACAGTGCAAAAACTTTCATCTGACTACAATTTTGTTTATAATATTGAAACTCTTTGTGCCTTCCCCTGAGAAAAAAGATGTAAAATACTGTTTTAAATTCTCTGCCGGTTCCCTGAAACCAGTTCCCCAGTCACATCCTCCAGGTGTCCCACAATTTCTTTCCTGCCTTTCTTCGAAGGGTCACACATACATCATGAACGTTTTTTATTCGATATGGGAAAACTCCCGTGGTTAGTTTCTTTTTCGTATTTCTTGCCAGTTTTGGAATATTTTTCTTTGTATTTTGTTTTATACAATCTGCTTCTGGTTCCAAGAGTAAACTTCCCAAATGTGGCCAACGCGAGAACTCACCAATTTGAATTCTTTAGTTTGTGATTGATTAGTATCCTTCACAGCCTTTGTGCATCATGGGTGGTTCATCTTCACATCTTCATATCATCTTCTTTTTGACCAGAGTCAATAATACCTGGGTGTTATTAAGCAGTACCTGCTTAAATGTTTCCCCACCCCCACACATCTGCTGGCCTTCACCTGTGTCTATTTTCACACTCCGTATTTGACCAGATATATTACATAAATCTGCATTTGAAATACATGACTCTTTTCAGTCTTTCAGGGCGAACCTGTGTATGTGGCTGAGCACATGGAGAGTGACTCCATTCTCTCAGATTTTCTGGCTCTGTGATTTCTGTTCGATGATGCCACATTCCAGTGGGAAGCTTCCTATATTACATCATTTTCTCTCAAACGAGAATCCCCCTCACTCTGATGTACTGAGCCTTCAGCTGTGACTGTCCCGTCTCCCTCACTTCTGCACTCACTCCATCCCCTCCTTCCCAGAACAATGATAGATCTCCCCATGCCCTCACTTCCTACTGCACTAGAATCCACATTCACAGAATCATCCTCCCTCTCCAGCAGGACAGCGCCATCAAATACATCTTCCCCTTCCGTCCAGTGTCAGCATTTTACAAAGACTATTCCTTCTGTGGCACGCTCCATCACCCCGAACACTTTCCCACACCCCCATGGTACCTTCCCATGTAAATGCAGAAGCAGCAACATTTTCCCATTCACCTCTTCCCTCCTCACTGTCCTAGGACCTAAACACACTTTCCAGGTGAAGCAGCATTTCAGTTGTACTCTTTCAATCCAGTTTCCTGTCATTGCTGTTCAAAATGCAGTCTCCTTTACATTAGTGAGCCAAACAGAAACTGCTTTGAGGAACATCTCCACTCTGTCTGTAGGAATGACCCTTTCCTTCCGATTGCTCCCCATTTCAATAACCTACATTTCTGTCAGGATAATGAGAATTCTTTGAGGAGGTAACGACGCGTTGAAACAGAGAAAATTACCTATCTGAACTTCCAGAAAGCCTCTGATATGGTATCGCACAGGAGGCTGCAGAGTAAGATAAGGACCTATGGTGTCAGAGGCCAAGTGCTGGCATGGATAAAAGGTTGGCTCTCTGGCAGGAGGCATAGTGAATAAAATTGTCCCTCTCAGGATAGCAGCCGGTGACTAGCAGTGTTCCACAAGAGTCAGTGTTGTGACCACAACATTTCACTTTCTCGGTTAATGATCTGAGTGGTGGGACAGAAAGCATTCTGGCTACGTTTGCAGATGATGCAAAGATAGTTGGAGGGGCATGTAGTATTGAGGAGGCAGGGAGACTGCAGAAAGATTTCGACAGTTTAGGAGAGTGGGAAAAGCAGTAGCAGATGGAACACAATGTGGGAGTGTGTGAGGTCAGGCACTTTGGTGTGAAGAATACAGGCATGGACTATTTACTAAATGGGAATAAATCAGAAATCTGAGTAACAAAGGGACTTGGGATTCCAAGCGCCGGATTCACCTTAGATAAACCTATAGGTTGAGTCAGTAGTTAAGAAGGCAGATACAATGTTGTAATTCATCTCGAGAGGAGTAGGATATAATGATGGGGATTCTGAGGCTTTCTAAGGCTCTGGTCAGACCACATTTCCAGTATTTTGTGCCTCCTACCTCGGGAAGGATGTGTTAGCCTTGAAGTGTGTCAAGAGAAGATTCAGCAGAAATGAAAAGCTTAACACATGAGGAACGTTGGAGGACCCTGGGTTTATACTCGGTGAAGATTAGAAGAATGAGGGGAGGATCCAATTGAAACTTACAGAATACTGAATGACCTGGATACAGACAAAACTGGCAGGACGTTTGCACTAGCAGGAGGATACAGGCTTAGAGCAAAGGGAAAACCCATTAGAACGGAGATAAGATGAAACGTGTTTAGCCAGAGAGTGGTGAAATTGTGGAATTCCTTATCACAGAAGGCTGTGGAAACCAAATCATTTGGCACCAACGATATAGCCAGGAAAGGGACTGAGGATCTGAAAAGTGACGACAGAGAGTTAGTTTAGAAGCTGAAGAGCAGGACGAGTAGAGAAGTGATCTCAGGTTTGCTACCAGAGCCACGAGCTCGTTAGATGAGGAACAGTCAGCGAATGTAGCTTTAAACGTGGCGGCGAGGCTGGTGCAGGAGGGAGGACTTCAGATACCTAGACCATCGAGATACCTTCTGGGTAAGGTGGGACCTGTACATGAAGGACGGGTTGCACCTGAACTGGAGGGGCACAAATGGCCTGCTTGTGAGGTTTGCTCGTGGGATTCTGGCGGGTTTAAACTAGTTTGGCGGGGGGGGGGGGGGGGGGTAGGAATAAGACCACATGTCTGAGAGTGGGTGAGGTGCAGCCAGGACAATGACGGGATATATTGAATCTATCAGGAAGGTTTCTCACGCGATGAAACAAAGGGATCGGTTAAAGTGCGTCTGCTTTAATGCAAGGACTGTCCGAAATAAGAGTGACGAACTTCGAGCATGGATCAATACTTGGGGCAACGATGTCGTGGCCATAATGGAGACGTAGGTTTCACAGGGGCAGGGATGGCTGCTTGATTTCCCAGGGGTTAGAACGTTTAAAAGCGTTTCGGCGCAGCACGGTGGCACAATGGCTCGCACTGCTGCCTCACAGCGCCAGAGAACCGGGTTCAATTCCCACGTCAGGGAACTGCCAGTGCGGATTTTGCAAACTTTCCCTGTGGATTTCCTCCGGTGCTCCGGTTTTCTCCCATAATCCAAATATGTGCAGATTAGGTGTATTGGCCATGCTAAATTGTCCGAAGTGTTAGATGAAGGCGGAAATGTAGGCGAATGGTTTTGGGTGGGTTGCTCTATGGAGTGTTGGTGTGGACTTGTTGGGCCTGTTTCCACACTGTAAGTAATCTAATCTAATCTAAAAAAGGACAGGGTGGCTGGAAAATGAGGAGGGGGTGGAGAATTGTTAATCAGAGAGTGCGTCAGAGCTACATAAATGAAGGTTGTTGAGGAAGGTTTGTCTACTGAGTCAATATGGGGTGTAAGTTAGGAACAGCAAGGGAACAGTCACCGCATTTGTGGGTTTTCTGCAGACCACCTAATAACAGTAGAGAGACTGAAGATCCCATTGGCGGGCAGATTCTGGAAAAATGCAAAAGTAGCAGGGTTATAGTTATGGGTGATTTCAACATTTCCAATATTGACTGGAACCTCCTAAGTGCAGATGGTGTGGATGTAGCCGTTTTTGTCAGGTGTGTTCAAGACGGTTTCCTTACTCAGTATGTGGACGGACCATTGAGAGGAGAGGCTATTTTGCATTTGGTGCTCGGCAACGAGCCAGGTCAGGTGTCAGAACTAACGGTGGGAGAGCACTTTGGCGAAAGTGATCACAACTGCGTCAAATGTAGCATCGTCTGCGAGAGTGAATATTTCCGAGGGAAGATATTTAACTGTGGAAAAGGAAATTATGATGCTATCAGACAGGAGTTGGGAAGTACAGACTTGGAGCAATTGATCCACAGAAAGGGCACTGCAGACATGTGGAGACTGTTTAAGGAGCAGTTGTTGGGAGTGATGCACAAATTTGTTCCTCTGAGACAGGTAAGAAGGGGTAAGATTAAGGAACCTTGGATGACGAGAACAGAGGAACGTCTCGTAAAAAGGAAGCAGGCAGCTTACGTAAGATGAAGGAAGCAAGGATCTAGCACAGCTTTAGAGGATTACAGACTTACTAGAAAGGAGCTCAGAAAAGGACTGAGGCGAGCCATGATGGGGCACGAAAAAGGCTTGACAGGAAGGATTAGGGAGAATCCAAAGGCATTTTTCTCATACGTGAGGAATAAGAGAATAATCAGGGAGAAGGTAGGGCCGACCAGGATTAGCTTAGGGAACTTATGCGTGGAGTCTAAGCAGATAGGGGAAGTCCTAAATGAGTTTTTTGTTTCGATTTTCACCAAGGAAAGTGAACTTGTTGTAAATGAAACTTAGAGGTGCTGGGCCAGATCAGTCTTGACCAGGTCAAGATTGATGAAGTTGATGTGCTCGCAATTTTGGAAAACATTAAGATGGATAAGTCCCCAGGGCCAGACCACATTTATCCTAGACTGCTCCAGGAAGCAAGAAAGGAGGTTGCTAAGCCGCTGGTGAGGATATTTGCCTTCTCACTCTTCACTGGAGTCGTTCCAGAGGATTGGAAGGAGGCACAAGTTGTTCCTTATTTCAAGAAGGGTAATAAGGAAATCCCTGGCAATTAGGGACACGTCGATCTTACGTCTGCGGTCAGCAAAGTTTGGAAAAAATTCTGAGGGATAGGATTTATGACTATTTGGCAAAGCATAGTGTGAATAAAGGCAGTCAGCATGGCTTCATGAAGGGCAGGCAATGCCTCACAATCTTATTGATTTCTTTGAACAGGTGTAAAGACAGGTCGACGATGGTCGAACAGTGGATGTGGTGCATGTGGACTTCAGCAAGGTATTTGATAGGGTTCCCATGGAAGGGTCATTCATAAAGTTAGGAAGTATGGAATACAGGGAGATTTGGTTATCTGGATTCAGAATTGGCTGGTTGGCAGAAGGCAGACAGTGGTTGTAGATGGAAAGTATTCTGCTTGGAGGACAGTGTTGAGAGGGATCGCACAGGGCTGTGTTCTTGGGTCTCTGCTCTTTGTAGTTTTTATCAATGACTTGGATGAGGAGGTTATGGTGTGTGTTAGTAACTTTGCTGATGACAAAAAGGTTGGAGGTGAAGTCGATAGGAGAGAGGGCTATTGCAGACTGCAGCGCTCCATAGACAGGATGTAGAGCTGGGCTGAGAAATGACAGATGGAGTTCAATCTGGATAAATGCAAAGTAATGCATTTTGGAAGGTCAAATTCGAATCCTGAATATAGCATTAAAGACAGGATTCTTGGCAGTGTGGAGGAACAGAGGGATCTGGGTGCGCAAGTGCATAGATCCCTCAAAGTTGCCACCCAAGTGGATAGGGTGTCAAGAAAGCATATGGTGTTTTGGCTTTCATTAATAGGGGGATCTAGTTTAAGAGCCGTGAGGTTTTGCTGCAGCTCTACAAGTCCTGGTGAGACCACACTTGGAATATTGTGTCCAGTTGTGGACGCCCTACAATTGGAAAGCTCAGAGGCTTTGGAGAGATTGCAAAGAAGGTTTACCAGGATGCTGCCTAGATTGGAGGGCTTGCTTTATGAAGAAAGGTTGAACGAGCTTGGATCTTTTTCTCTGGAGACAAGGAGGAGAGAGGAGAGCTGATCCAGGTGTACAAAATAATGAGAGGAATAGATAGTGTCAATAGCCAGAGACTTTTCCCCAGGGCAGGAGTGACTAGTACGAGAAGTCATAGTTTGAAGATATTAGGAGGAAGGTAAAAGGGAGACGTCAGAGGTAGGTTCTTTATGCAGAGATTTGTGAATGCATGGAATGCATTGCCAACTCTGATGGTGAAAGCAAAGTCATTGGGGACATTTAAGCGACTGTTGATCATGCACATGGATAGCAGTGAGTTGAGGGGTGAGTAGGTTAAATTACTACATTTTACATTAGGATTAAATATCGAGACAACATCGTGGCCCAAAGGGCCTGTCCTGTACTGTACTGCTCTATGTTCTATGTTCTATTTAGTATATTTAAAACAGACTCAGATAAGTTTTGATTGACAAGGGGATCAAAGATTATTGAGAGGAAGCAGGAAAATGGCGTTGAAAATCTGTCAGTCGTGATCGAATGGCAGAGCAGAATTGATGGTCCGAATGGCTTCGTTTCTGTTCGTATAGAGTTGTGGCCTTATAATTGTTCAGTCCTGGATGGCACGGTGGCTCAGTGGTTTGCACCGCTGCCTCACAGCATCAGGGAACTGGGTTAGATTACCTCTGGGTATTCTAGTTTCCTGTCATAGTTCAAAGTTGTGCAGGTTACGTGAACTGGCCATGCTGAATTGCCGATGTTGATGTTAGGTGCAATAATCAAGGGTCTGTGTATAGTATTAGAGTAGAGAATGGGATTGGTTTGCATACTCTTCGGAGGGTCAGTATAAACCTGTTGGGCTGAAGGGCCTGTTTCCACACTGTCGGGATTCTAAGAAAATGCAGGTTGCTGCAATGTTCCAATGAAGCACAGCCCAAGCTCGAGTAACACCTCACTTTACACGTTGGTGCGTTACAGTCTGTAGGAGTTAATATTCAATTCCATAAATTCACAGCCTGAACCCATTATGGCTCTTCCCCATTTTCCGTACACTCTCCCTCCTGGGCTCCCTAAGTTCGTGTCTTGTTTTGCTCCATTCAACAGAGAAAATCAATTTTTAAAATATTTACACATTAATTTACACCCATTATATATCTGTGTCTCTTTCACCACAATTTCAAGCCCATTTGTCTTTCTCACTGGGCGTCCAAACACTCTTTCCCACCTCTGCCAAGATACTAAAGCGCTCACTTCCCAATCCTTTACACGTCTGAAGAAGATTTGCACTGGACTTGAAACATTAACATTGTTCTTCTGTCTCTGCAGATGTTGCCAGACTCCTGAGTTCCTTCAAAAATGAAAAGTTACAGAATACATTTTCGATATAGCAAAGATCATTGGATACAGGAAATCTGAAACAAAAACAAAAATTGTTGGACTTACTGGGTGCTTTGAGGAACAGTCACGAACCCGAAAGATTAACTCTGCTTTCACTCCACAGATGCTGTCAGACTTGTAACTGTCTTCAGCAATTTCTGGTGTTGAATAAGTTTCAAACATGTGTGTCAAAGCTGCTCACACGCCCTGTCCAACATGGAGCGCCATACACCGGGAAGTGAATGATAATGCAAGGTATACAAATTCATTTGCTCTGAAACTACATAAGGTTGTCATCACCGACACTACAGAGCTCTTAATCATGGTCATGGAGAGAAACAGGGAAACACAGTCGCTTTAAACAAAAGATGGCATTACTGGAGGTGAAAACGTTAAATGCTTTTGAGGAATGCGACAAATTGGAGGCATGGCATCCTGAAGATACCCAAAAAGGATGATATGTTTTTTAAAAAGGAAGCATTCCCACATCAGAAACCTGGATAGGGCACTGTGTACAGGGGAGAAGGGTGACCGGTTCCCCGTGCGAATGAGGACAGGCAACAGAATTGCATTGCAGATATTGCAGCTCAAACTGGGCATTCATGTGATGCTGCACATCATAGCAGCTGTAGTAGCAGCAGCAGCAGCAGCAGAATTATATTCAACCACAATATAATCTCTCAGTCTACCATTACCATGAAGCTGATCTCCGGTTCAGTGATGAGTGTGGGTGAACCTGCCACGGTCAGGACCGTGTGTACCTAAACCTGATGGCAACCCATTCAAGCTACCGCACTTACTGCTTACATTAACAAACAGCAGAACTAGTATCTGATAGAGAGGGCGCCATGACCCCAAGGCTGTGACCATTTCTTTTAAAACCAGCTGTGAATTACTGCTGACCTGTCTACTCTTACTCTTACCAGTTAGAAAAATCCTTGTTCCTTTTGTTAGACACGGTTCAGGAACTTCCCTCCTATTACCATTTTGTTTATATCATTGAAATACTTACTGTCCCTTCCCCTGTGAGGAATGATGTGAAACATGGGTGTAAATTATCTGTCGGTTCCCTGCAGCCAATTCTTCAGTCACACCCTCCAATTAGCCTCAATATACTTTCCTGACTTAATTTCACCAAAGGTCACACACTCATCTTGAACTTTTTTTATATGCTCGGAAAAGCTCATGCTGCTTGTTTTTGTATTTCTTGACAATTTACTGCATCATGTCTTTTCTCCCCTTTTCCTCGGTTTCTAAATTCATCCAGTCATATAGCGCAGAAACAGGCCCTTTGGTCTAACTTGTCCATGCTGACCAGGTTTTCCAAACTAAACTATTCCCATCTGATTGCATTTTGTCCATGTGCCTCTAAACTTTTCCCATTCATATGTTTGTCCTAATGAGTTGTAAATGTTGTAGCTGTACTTGCATCTCCCACTCTTCCTCTGACAGCTCATTCCATATACACACATCACCCTCTCTGTGAAAACATTGACCCTTCGTCCTTTTCAAATCTTCCCTCTTTCACCTTAAACCTATGCCTTCTATGGTTGAAGTCCCCCATCCCGTGGTAAAGACCTTGGCTGGTCACTCTATTCATACCTCTCATGAGTTTATAAACTTCTACAATGTCATCCCTCAACCTCCGACACGCTATCTGACACTAACATTACGAATAAGAATTTAAAGATAAGCACTGCAAATATGAAACAGTATTCAAGTGACAGGTAAATAACATTCAGCCCAAGCTTCATACTGTGATTTATTTTTTCTCCATGTTATAATATTAAGGCAGCAGGAAACTGTTACGAGTACCAATAAGAGGTCAAACACCTGAATTGCTTTGCCCAAATGGGGTGATGATCTCGACAGTGAAAGCGCATCACTGGCCTGAACCATGTAAGAAGGGGAATTCTTATACCACAAGGTCAGCGTGCAGTTGCCTTTAGCAGATTGAGGTGAAGGCTGAGTATACCTTTTGCAATTTGGATCACAGTGTGAATTCAGTGCAAAGGGAGAGAGGTGTTTTCAATAAGGTTTACCCAAAGAAGGAAACTTTCCGAGTGAGATATGTGGGAGGTGTAAAACAGCATGAATGGAGAGGCCGAGCCACACTGAGACCAAAGGCAAAGTGGCAGCACTAAACGTAGCTTGATGCGACTGCAGAGTAGGTAGTCTTGATCAAAGAGTTTCAGGTGAAGTGGGGAGGGACCATAATGTAAGAGACTGTACTCTGTAACTTGTGAGGGAGAACCTGGAATCACGAAGGGGACACCAGCAGGGAAGAGGATGGAGCAGCAATGGCACCAGTTTCTGGGGGGAATTCAGGTAGCACAGCTGAAATTCATGCCTAGCATCTGCTTCTGGTCCCTGAAATAAATATCCTAAATCTGGCTCTCCACTAATGCTCATCAATTGTATCCTTGAGAGCCTTTGTTAACCATGGGTGCTTCATCTTCTTATCGAGTTCTTCTTTTTGAACAGAAACAATAATTACTGAGCGGTTTGGGATATCTTTTTGAATGTCTGCTCACGTATACTAACTGGCCTACCTCTGGGTCTATTTTCACATTCCGCTTCAGACCAGATGTGATGCAGAAATCCTCAATTTAGATGCCTGGTTCTTTTCAATCATTCAGGGGGAACTTCTGCATGTGGCTGAACAAAAGATCAGCGGAGGCTGACTCCATTCTCCAAGTTTCTGCATCTCTTTTGTTTCTGTTTGACGATGCCACATTCCTGTGAGCTGCGTCTAACGTGACCTCCTTTTCCATCAAACCAGAAATCCCCGAACTCTTGTGGACAGGGCCTTCAGCTGTGACTGTCCTATCTCCCACGGTGTTGCCCTCAATCCGTCCCCTCCATCCCAGAACAATGATAGATTCCTCCTTGTCCACACTTGCTCCTGTACGAGAATCCACATTCACATATTCATCTTATGCCATTTCCACCATCTCCAGCAAGACAGCATCATCAAACACATCTTCCCCTCCCGCCCACTGTCAGTATTTCGCAGGGACCGTTCCCTCTGTGTCACCGTCCATCACCCCGAACGTTTCCCCACTCCCCATCGCACCATCCCATGCAATTACAGAAGCTGCATCACTTGTCCATTCACCTCTTCCCTCCTCACTGTCCATGGCCCCAAACATCGCTTCCAGGTGAAGCAGCATTTCACTTGTAAACCTTCAATCTGATCTCCTGTCATTGCTGCTCATAATGCAGTCTCTTTATATTGGCGAGCCCAAAGAGAGATTGTTTTGAGGAACACACCCACTCTGTCTGTAGAAATAACCCTGATCTTCTCATTGCTTCCCATTTCAATAACTTACCTTGCTCTCAGACTAACATTTCAGCCCTGGGCTGCTGCAATGTTCCAAGGCAGCACAACCCAAGCTCGAGTAACAACTCACTTTACATTTTCCTACGTTACAGCCTTTCGGAGTTAATGTACAATTTCATAATTTCATAGTCTGACCCCATTATAACTGTTCTCCAATTTCCGTACAATCTCCCTCCTGGCCTCCCGATGACCTTGTGTGGTTGTATCTTCTTTATCTTTCACTGAATAGAGAGAACCCCTTTTCCCCATTCACATCTTAATTTAAAGCTATTTAACATGATCTTCTCGTTCACCACTACTAAAAGCATGTTTATATTTTGCCATACCCTCTTTTATCCGTCATCCCACTCCTCACATCTGTCAAGGGATTATAAAGCTCATTTTCCAATCCTTTCTGAAGAAGTGTTATACTGGACTTGAAAGGCTAACTCTATTTCTCTGCCTCTGCAGATGATGCCAGACCTGTTGAGTTTCTCTAGAAATGAATAGGCTCACAACAACTTTTCAATTAAACAAATAACTATGGATACTGGAAATGAAAATGCGAAAATTGCTGGAGAAAATGGGAGCTTTGTAGAAAGGTCACTGGTCCAGAAAGATTAACTCTGCTTTCACTCCACAAAATGCTGCCAGACCTGCTGAGTTTCGTCAGCAATTTCTGTTTTTGAACAAGTTCCATAGACGTGTGTTAAAGCTGCTCAAACGCTCTGTCTCACATGGAATGCACTGGCAAGTGACCGATAATGCAAGGTGCACAAATTCCTTGATCTGAAACTGCATAAGGCTGGCATCTCGGACACTGCAGAGCTCTTAATCATGCTCAGGGAGAGAAAAAGAGGGGAACACATTCACATCTAACACAGAACATGGCATTGGGGGAATGGAAAAGATTCAGATGCATATGTTAAGGGGTTTAAGTAAAGTAACAAATTGGAGGCGAGACATCAGGCAGAGACCCTCAGCAGAATCAGAATAGGAAAATGGAAGTGTTACCACATCAGAAACCAAGCTAAGACAGTGAGTACAGGGCTGATGTGTGAATGGGTCTTGGTGTGAACTGGGAGATAGTCAGTAGAATTGAATTGAACATATTGGAGCTCAAAGTGGGCATTCATGTGGTGCCCGCAGAATCACAGATGCCAGTCTTTAATCGATCTGATTCACTGTTTGTGACATGAAGAAACAGCTGAACACAGTAGATACGACAAAGGCAATGGGCCCCGACACCATTACTGCAATAGGACTGAAGACCTGTGCTGCACAACAAGCCGTGTCTCTGGGGAAGCTGTTTGATTCCAGCTCCAACTCTGACATCTCCCTGGCAATGTGGAAAACAATTCAGCTATGTCCAATCCCATAACAAGGGAATAACTGCAGTCTGACCATTTACCACGCCTTGAGTCCCATCGCAATGGTCGCATTGGTGGGAGTTCTTTCTGGCTGATCTGTCAAGCAGCACAGAAATAACCTGCTCCGTGTGTTTCAGATAGGTCCCCATGTGGAGATGGTGCTGTTGTGGAAATATCACTGGATTACTAATCCAGACCAAGCTAATTCTCTGGCAGGCGGTGGAAGTTATAATTAATAAAATATCAAGACGTATAACCTGGAGTCATTAACAGTGACCTTGAAGCCAATGTCGATTGTAAACACTAATTTCCTTCCTCAATATACTTTCAGGAATTGAATCTCGGGTGCTTTCCTGGTCTGGCCTAAAAGTGAATCCAGACACACAGATATGTGGAAAACTCTTCAATGGTCTCAGAAACGGCCAAGCAAGACTCTCTATTGTATCAAACTGCTCCGAAGCCTTAAAGGATAAAGCTGTACAGATCACCCGGCACCAGCCTCAGTAGTGGAACGGGAAACACTATCCTATTGACCCTGCAGAGAGCTCCTTCCTAACATCTGAGAGCTGGTGGCAATATTTACAGAGTTTTCCCACAGACTGCACAGAAACTTCGGGAAAGGAGTAGGTCATTCAATACACTGAGCATCCCCCATTCTAGTTCATGGTGAAAATCTCCTCAATTCAGTTTTCAACACACATATCCTTTAGCATGTTTAATCATCGGAACACATAAAATATGAACTACTTTTTACCAGGATGTTGCCTGGTATGGTAGAAAGATCGTATGAGGAAAGGCTGAGGCACTTGGGGTTGTTTTCATTGGAGAAAAGAAGGTTTAGGGGTGACTTGATAGAGGTGTATAAGATGATTAGGGGTTTAGATAGGGTCGATAGTGAGAATCTTTTTCCACGTATGGAGTCAGCTATTACAAGGGGGCATAGCTTTAAATTAAGGGGGGTAGGTATAGGACAGATGTTAGGGGTAGGTTCTTTACTCAGCGAGTCGTGAGTTCATGGAATGCCCTGCCAGTAGCAGTGGTGGACTCTCCCTCATTATGGGCATTTAAGCGGGCATTGGATAGGCATATGGAGGATAGTGGTCTAGTGTAGGTTAGGTGGGCTTGGATCGGCGCAACATCGAGGGCCGAAGGGCCTGTACTGCGCTGTATTCTTCTATGTTCTAAGTTCTATATACTGTATTCGCTTTGGTCCATACATTTTTATCCTCCATTCAATATACAGGCAGTTATCCAATAAGGTGTGTTTATTAAACGCAATTTCGCTGCAACACAATTAGTGAATTGTGCCCCTTTCTTTATAAAACGAGCTCCCGTTCACTGTTATGGGAGTCCGTCTCTGGCACCAGCTGAACAGCAAATACCAGCTTCAGGGTCCCTCTGTCTGCCAAATGCACCCTCAGTGTGTTCAGATAAAGCAGGAATGTAATCTGCTCTGCAAGCCTTGAAACTGAGCCTGAATGCGGGATTTGTAGACTTTATTTCAAACCGGGAGTGGAATATTTTGGAGAGAGCCATAATTCCGCATCACGTGGTCAGTCAACCCGCGCGATTTCTGGTGAAGATCTTGGTGAAAGGTACAGGGCTGTAGTCAGTGACTGTAGTGTTAAAGTGTGGCATTTACTGCACTAACTCATTACAATATACGGTTTAAAGATTTATGTAGCCTGTGCTATTGTTTGCGTTAGGCCGACTATTATTTTTGTTTTGATTTTTACTTGTAATTTGGGGGTTTGCACCGAAGCCTTTTTTTCCATTAGCCCCATTATTTATATTGCACCGTTTTCTATAATACGGTATTCCACAGGAACACAGCTGCCACAGTATTGGATAACTACCTGTAATTATTGCTGATTCTACATCTCCACACCAAACCCCTGCACTCTCCCCATCCCTTCTGTGTCTTGAAATCCTTATTTATATTCAGTACCTTAGCTTTCACAGCCTGTTCAGGGAAATAATTCCCCAAGTTCACCAGTCTCTGAGTGCAGACATTTCGTTTCGTCTCAACGCACTTTGGCCTGGCTGTACCCAACACTGTGAGCCCGTGTTTTGGACATCCCACTCAGGGGAATTATCATCCCTGCTTCCAATCTGTCTCGCCATGTCAGAGTTTTATATAGTTCACCCATTTTCCTAAACCTCATGGAATACAGGCTCAGTCGCCCCAAACTCTGCCACAACAAGCCTGTCATCCCAGAGATCAGTCTGGTCATCCTTCGCTGCTCTCCCTCAATGTCAGGTTTGTCCTTTATTAGGTAAGGCGACCAAAACTGCACACAATACTGCACAATGTTCAAGATGGGGTCTCACCAAGGGCCTGTACAGCTGCAGTAAGACGCCCTTACTCCTGGACTAAAATCATCCTGAAATGAAGGTCAGCACACCATTCATTTTCAACAAAATTGTGTATTCCCGTGACAGCTGAGCCTGCTCTAACCTGAGTGGGAACCTTACAACAAGCTGGTAAAGTGTGGCTGCTGCTGTACAGGGTCTTAGTGAGATCACTTCTGGAGTAATGTGCACAGATTTAATCTCCTCACTAAGAAAGGGTATTGGTATTAACTCAGATATTATTCCCTCAACTGATTTCTGCAATGAAGGTGTTAATCATAGAATCCCTACAGTGTGGAAGCAGACCATTTGACCCATCGACTCCACGCTGATCCTCCGAAGGCCATCCCATACAAACCCCATTCTCCAACCCCCTTCCCAACCCAATCTCTGCAACCTAGCATTTTCCATGACTAATGCACCTAACTGGCACATCTGGGGACTGTGGGAGGAAACTGCAGTACACGACAGACACCCTTGCAAGCACAACGAAAATGCGCAAACTCCACACAAAAGTGACGCGAGACTGAAATTGAACCCAGTTCTCTGATGCTGGGAGGCAGCAGTGCTAACCACTGAGCTACCCACTGTGGGCAACGCAACCTGCCTGCACAATTCAACACTCGAAATGTAGCATAACAGCAGGGAGATTCCATAAGTCCCCAAACTTGTCAGTGTGCAACAGGATGAGGACAATGATATCTTGAGTGGCTTGGTCAGGAACAGGCGCAGGACATGCAAGGCATCGAAGCTATAATGTAGGATCACCAGGAGGACATTCAGCCCATCGTGTCTGTAAAGCAGGAACACAATGAGTCCAATCAGCCACCCATGCATCTTACACAGCAATTGGAGCCGATCTTTTACAGCCTCGTGCCTATTTCACAGAAATTGAAACGGACTGTCGAGGTTATTGAAAGGGAAAAACTTAGAATAACCAACTTCAATCGGGAATGAAAAGTTATGAGCAAATGATTGAAGACAAATCGTTTGAATCTGTTATTTAGGAATTAACAACAGGAGACTTTGAAAGCCAAACCACAACCCATCAAACTCGACATGATTGTATTAAGGATAAATCATATTTGAATGATTTTCCAAACTTTTTTTAAATTAAAACGTGTGACAAACAAGTTGAACAACGGGAATCTGAAAGATGTATTATATCTGGACTTCAAGAAGGCAATGCTTGACGAAAGATTAGTATGCAAGTCAAGAGCACATGAGTTAAGACAATTTATTTGCTTGGAGAGAAAATTGGCTAACCAATAAAAAAACATGATATGGAGGTGGTAGCTTTGGACTGGGTTGAGTAAGGTCAATAATCATATGGCATCAGGTTATAGTCTGACGGGTTAATTTGAAAACACAAGCTTTCATTGTCCTTGCTCCTTCGTCAGGTTTTAGAGAGAAAAGACCTGAGGCACAAAATTTATAAGGAAAAGATTAAAGGCTTGTACAACACATGCACATGAATTGAACACATCTAAGATGGTTGCTAAATCTTTAATCGGTTAGAATGGAGATGCAGATATTGATCGATGAATATGCAAATCCAAGAGTTCCTTTCAAGTCCTGCCTGGAGATACCTTCAGGTATTATCGATGTAAAGGAGGTGACCCCTCCAGTCAGACATCGTATTTTAGGCATGTTTGGAGTCTGTATGTGTCTTCAATTGGAATCAGACTAGGTTTATTTCCAAAGTAGGAGTTAATAAAATATCGTATTGACAGACTCTCTACAAATTGTATTTTTTTTTGAGAAAATATAATGCATCTGGAAATACAAACCGGCAAATGAAAATTCATCTTACAGGTTAGATGTGTGTGTGTGTGTGTGTGTGTGTGTGTTAGCGTGCACGCGCTTGTGTGTGATTGAAAACAAGGTGGAGTGTCTGTAGGAAGGAGAGAGAGTGTGTGTGCGTTTGTGAGAGATTGAAGGTGAGTATGTGTGTCTTTGGGAGGGAGAGAGAGGGTATGCGTGCGCGTGAGAGAGGGGAGAGTGTGTTTGTGTGCATGTGAGAGATGGAGAGTGTGTTTGTGCGCGGGAAGTAGAGGGTGAATTTGCATGGGTGTATTTCAAGCGGAGAGGGAAAGGATGTGTGTCGCCTCGTTAAAACACAGGCAGGTTTGGCAGATACCTTTCCCCATAAACACTCTGTGGTTTCAGAGCTCCCCCTCTCTGCAGCCTCTGCTCCATTTGTTGTTCATGTTGCAGACCCAGATGCTGTAACTACAGTCCCATGCTCCATCCAGAGTTGGTTCACCAAATCCTCAGGTCTCCCTGAATGTCTAAGGCAGCTCACAGCACAACCTCCAGTAAACCATCTCCATCACCTCCACTAACCTTTCCATGACAGGAGGCAGTCAGATGCCCCTCAGCTCCTGTTCCTTGACGATAATACTCGAGGGCTTTCCTCATGTTATGGTCTACACAATCAACTGAGAGCGAGAAACACAGGCCTTCAGAGGTCAGGCACAGACCAAGATTCAAAGACGTGTCTCAAAGCTGCTGGAACCCCCTTTCCAACTTGGAGCAACAGCCCGCCACATACCATTTCATTTTTTCTGAGCTTCACAATGCTAGCACTCGATACACTCGGGAGTGAAAAAACAACACCAGGGAAAGGTACAGAAAAACAAACAAGTAATTAACTGATAACATGTTGTGAAAATATGGATAAGGAGACAGGGGAGTGAGAGTAACTGGAGAAGTGAGACAATGGTGGGTCCAATCACAAGAATGGGAGCATTCAATAAAATTACTGCCAGATCAGTTGAAATGGTTAGTTACATCAAATTGTGAATCTACCTCACAGAACCATCCAATACACCATAAATTAGGACAAGGGACTAGCCAGAATGGAGAGTTGTGCACACCATGCTAGTGGACTACTCTATAAACTGGACTACCTGCCCAGCATGGGAACCATTGCAAACCTTTGCCAGTATATTGCTACTACACTTGCACTACAGAAATGTCTTGCATGGCAAGATGAGTAACCCATGCAGTGACAGTAAATGGACTCCCACAATGTATGGCTCTGTATCTCCACTGCCGAAATATAAGATAAGAGATTGTGTGTGTGTATGTCTGCGTGTGTTGGTGGCAGTAGATATGAAAATTATTATTTGAGAGAGAATCGACATAGAGGAAATCAGTTTAAATGTGAAGAACTGACAGGGTTTTGTGTCATTAACCGAGGGAGACTGAGGACCGTGTTATAGACAGAGGTGACGACATGCTTGTGAATATTAAAGTAAAGGCATTGCCAGACCCAACAACAATATAAAGCAATCCGTACAGGAATGATGGGATTTTGGTCTGCCTTTAGATAACAGCCATGGAATACCGACTCAGATTTGGTTAAGCAACAGCAGATTATGGGCTTTATTAAGACTGTGTTTCATAGCTGAAGGTTCAAACAGCAGATGGGATGAACCAGTGAAGTATATTCTGCAGTTGTCAATAGTTAAAATTAGGAAAAGCCAGGAAATAGTGTCAGTAATCAGCTTGTGGCCAAAGGGATCACCGTAGTTGTGACTCGTCTGTTTTAGCCTCAGTTATTGGCCAGGGATGAGATGGAGTCAGAGGAAGGAAATGGAGTTTGCATCCAGAACAGAAGACAGTGACCTCCAAGCTTTCAATATTTAAATAGCAAGGGCAGTGATGCAATGCATCCTGGTTCATACCTGAAAGTGAGTAGGTCAACCAACAAGGCCCAGTGCCAGAACTAAAGAAGGAAAGAAAGAATGAAAAAGTTCACTGTTGTTTGTTGTGATTTGGACCGTGAATACTTACAGAGTAGTGTAAATGAAAAAAAACAGTGATACAGTCGCACATGGTTAATGCAAATCATATATCGACAGTGAAACTTACCAGGGACACCAACAATAGCCAGGATAGGATAATAAAAACATTGAATAATGTAAAGTGCATATCTGATCCGCGATGCTAACGACAACCAATAATATGTAGAAAAAATCCAAACATAATGGGATAAACCCCTGTCCATTGTTGGAACTTTCCAGTCTATTGTTTTCAGATTCTGATCCATTGTTGTAACATTCCAGTCTATTGTTCTCAGATTCTGATCCACTGTTGGAACTTTCCAGTCTAATGTTCTCAGTTTCTGATCTCTCCCTCTCTTTGGAGCAGCCGATCCCTGTTAGTGCTATCGGTGATGCTCCCGCCCATACCATGGGATAACATATTGAATCGAGTCCTTTTATGATTACAAGATGGAAACTCTCCACTGGGATAATTAGATTCCATGGAGACTGAAATTAGTCACAGTCACCAAACAAACAGGTTCAGTTAACCAGTTCCTTACATCATTTTACATAACACAATAAAGGGGTACATTTACTAGGTTTGGATGGAGTGAATGAGAGTTTCTAAGGGATAGAACATAAATCTTTCAATCTTTTTAATCTGTCTTCCCTATATATGGGAGTATTGTCGGAACACTGCACTGTTGTATATGATTCACCCTGTTAATAAAAGGAGACAGGAATAAAATAACAGACGAGCTGTAGAAAATGTTTGGTGGAGGCGTTTCTCTATACCTTTGTGTAATGCTGCTCCAAGTTTGAAATTCCCTGTTATCAAGTCCTTTCTTCACCTTGTGACATCATTGAGAGCATTGAAACTGCTGCTCAGGAACAGGGAGAAACAGGAGGTAGTCACTCAACTGCTCGAGACTGGGACAGAGGAACAGGAGGCAGTCTTTCAACTGTTCGATACTGGCACACAGGCACAGGAGGAGTCACTCAACTGCTCGAGACTACCATACAGGGAAATCTGGAGGCTAGTGAGGCCCAGATTTCTATTCCCCAGGAGCAGGAGGAGGTGACTCACTACCCACCACTGTAAGGCACTGGGAGAGAAAAGTATTTGGCTTGGTACTAACAGAAATATCTGAATACGTTGCAGGAACGAGCCATTCAATCCTGCTCCAATATTCTTCAAAATCATGGCTGATCTGATTGTAATTCCCTCATCCCATTTTACAGAGATTCCCCTCTCTGCAGCCTCTGCTCCATTTGTTGGTCATGTTGCAGATCCAGATGCTGTAACTATAGTCACCATGTTTCATCCAGAGTTGGGTCACCAAAGCCTCTGGTCTTCCTGACTTTCCACAGCAGCTTAAAACACAGCCTCAAGGAAACCATCCCCAGCGTTTCCACGAACGTACAAAAACTAGTGTTAAGTCAAATGTCAATCAAAGGCAAATGAGAAGCCTGGTCTGAATCACTAATAGTTGTGAGGATTTCTCATGTTACTGAGCACATGAGCAGCAGAGAGTGATTAACACAGTAGTTCAATGAATAGGCACAGAGCAAGTTACAAAGGTGTGCCTCGAAACTGTTAAAACGCCACTCTCCAACATGGAGCACGGGGCAGGATACTGGGAAGTCAAAGAAAACGCAAGCAATGCTTTTTGACTACTGTTTCTAAGCTTCTTAGTGTTGGAAGCTGATGCTCTTGGGTGAGCAACATTCAAGGGCAGGAAAAGATATAGGACATTTATTCACATTAAAACTGGACAATTAAAACTGAATGGTGGGGAAGCAGTTTAAACATCCACAGGGATTTGGGAAATAGACAGAGGGAGAGAGACTCTGAGTCAGTGTTATGGAAGGATGTGTTTGCAGGTTTCAGAATGCTGAAATGAAGACATTTCGATCATATCTAGTAACATAGGTTAGTATGTCCGGGAATGATGAATTAATACGATTTTGGTGCAAGGTCAGATAGAGTCAGAGTCTCGGAGATGTACAGACGCTTCAGTCCAACTCGTCCATGCTGATGGGATATCCCAAATTAAACTAATTGCATTTGGCCAATGTCGATGTAAACCCTTCCTCTTCATGTACCCATCCAAATACCATTTAGACGTTATAATTGTAAAACCCTCCAACACCTCCTCTGGCAGCTCATTCCACACATGCACCACCCTCTGTGGGAAAAATGTGCTCATTAGATCATTTTTAAATCTTTTCACTCTCATCGGAAATCCATTCCCTCTAGTTTTGGGGAAAAAGACCTTGGCTATACACCCTATACATGCTCCTCACGCTGCAGGAATAAAATAACCCAATCATCAAAGTTTGTGAGAACCCAATCTACTCACACTCTCCCAATAGCTCCAATCCTGGCCACATCCTTGTAAATCTTAACTGACTCTCTTCAAGTTTCACAATATATTTCCAAAAGGAGAGAGACCAGAATTTAATGCAGTATTCTAAAAGTAGCCAAAGTAATGTGCTGTAAAGCGGAAACATGACCACCCAATTCATATAGTCAAAGCATTGGCCAATAAAGGCAAGCATACCAAATGCCTTCTTCACTATCCGACTTAACTGCGACTCTACTTTCAAGAAACTATGAACCTGCATTTCAAGGTCGCTTTGTTCAGCAACACCCCCCAGGATGTTAGCATGAAGTGTACATGTCCTGCCATGATTTGCATTTCCAAAATGCAGCACCTCCCATTTATTTACATTAAACACCATCTGCCAATAGTCAGCCCATCTGCCCATCTGATCAAGATTCCATTGTACTCTGAGGTAAACCTTCTTTTTTCTACACTACAACATCATTTTTGGTTTCATCTGCAAACGTAGCAACTATTGCTGAAATGTTCACATCGAAATGATTTATGTGAATAGTGAAATGCAGTGGAGCCAGCACTAACCCTTGTAGCACACCAAAATCACAACACTCCTTTTCGAAAAGCAATCCTTCACCACCACCCTCTGTCTCCTGCCTTCGGGCTAATTGTATCTATACATGGCTAGTTCTCCCTGTATTCCATCTGAACTAAACTTGTTAATCAATCTACCATGCAGGAAGTTGGCAAATGCCTTACTGAAGTCCATACCAACAATATACACCTCTGCCTGAATGAATCCTCTGAGTCACTTCTTCAAACATACTCAGTCAATTTAGTGAGACACAACTTTCCATGCTTCGACCCATGTGGCCTATCACTTATCAGTCCTTGCTTTTAAAAATCCATGCAAACCTTGTGCCTCATAATCCTTATCAACAGCTTTCCTTCCACTGAAGTCTGGCTCACTAGCTCTTCCTTACCATCCTTCTTAAATGTTGTCAGTAATCGCACCAAGTTCGCAAGTGTCCTATCTTCCGGTACCTCATCTGTGACAATTGACGATACAAATCTCTCAGCAAGGGACCCAGCAATCACTTCACTCGCTTCCCACAGAGTTCTGGGATACATCTGATCAGGTCCTGGAGATTTGTCCACCTTTACGGGTTTCCGAACTCCAGCATCTCCTTCTCTGTCATACAGGCACTTTTCAACATGTCACGGTTTATTTCCAAAGTTCTTTAGCTTGCATATCCTTCTGCACAGTCAATACTGACGCACCATGCTTGTTTAGTATCGCCTCCATCTTCGGCGGTCTTGCACATCGGCAACCTTGCTGATCTTTAAGTGGCCCAAAACTCTCCTGAGTTATTCTTTTGTCCTTAATGTATGTGTAGAGTCCCTTTGGATTCTCCTTAACCGTATTTGCCAGAACTATCTCATATCCCCTTTATGGCCTCCGGATTTCCCTCTTATGTATACTCCTACTGACTTTAGACCCTTCTCGACAGTCACTTTAAATCTGGAATTAAGAGTCAAATGATGATGATGAATCCATTTTCGATTTTTGGCAAACCCATCAGATTCGCTGATGGCCTTGAAGGCAGCAAACTGCCATCCTTACCTGGCATGGGTTACATGTGACTCCAGACCGACAACAATGTGTGTGATTCGTAACTGGATTATTGGTGCTGGAAGAGCACAGCAGTTCAGGCAGCATCCGAGGTGCAGTAAAATCGACTGCAGTATCATCAGGAATAAAGGCAGAGAGCCTGAACCGTGGAGAGATAAGATAGAGGAGGGTGGGGGTGGGGAGAAAGTAGCATAGAGTACAATAGGTGAGTGGGGGAGGGGATGAAGGTGATAGGTCGGGGACGGGGGAAGGGTGGAGTGGATGGGTGGAAAAGAAGATAGGCAGGTAGGACAAGTCCAGACAAGGCACGGGGACAGTGCTGAGCTGGAGGTTTGGAACTGGAGTGAGGTGGGGGAAGGGGAAACGAGGAAACTGTTGAAGTCCACATTGATGCCCTGGGGTTGAAGTGTTCCGAGGCGGAAGATGAATCTTTCTTCCTCTAGGCGTCTGGTGGTGAGGGAGCGGTGGTGAAGGAGGCCCAGGACCTCCATGTCCTCGGCAGAGTGGGAGGGAGAGTTTAAATGTGACTCAGAACTGCCCGCTGGGCAATTAGTAATGGGTAATGAATGCAGGCCCAACCAGTGATACCCTCAACCCGTGAATGAGTACTGAAAAGAACCTTGACTCCTGCTCTCTCTACCTGACATATGCTTCCCTCTGATCCGTGACCAGACATTCAATTTCTCCAGTCCTCCAGCATTCCTGACGCCTATCAGCCTTACCCTTCACCCTAACAGGGGCAGACTGTCTCTGTGATTTTGACATCTCCTTTTTTGAAGGCTTCCCTCGTCTCAGCTGGCCGCGTAACTGCGAATATCTGTTCCAATCCAGTTTGGAAGTTCTTGCTAATATCATCAAAATTGGCCTTCCTCCGATTTAGAGCGTTACCTTTTAGACCCAGTTCGTCCTTTTCCATCTGCATTTTAAAACTAATAGAATTATGATTACGTGTCTCAAAATGCTTCCCCACTGATAGCTCAGTCTTCTGCCCTGCCATATTTCCCAAGGGGAAGGTGATGTTGAGCTCCTTCTCTGTGATGGAGAGCATTGGTCAAGCAGCTGCAGCGTTGTAGCTGGGATTGGGCTCAACAGTATCTTCGCCTCATTGGGCTGGATCGAACCATAATTTATCTCAGTGCCATTTTCATTGAGTGCAACAGAGGGATTGTCTGTACAAGGTCGTGCTACTTTCCTGGTGCTACCTTATCGAACTCACTTCATTAACTACCTAACCCACCCCATGGTGTCCCTCTCATTCAATGCTAGCCCTATTCTCCCACCTATCACGGCTGGAGGTACTCACCATCGCACTGATGCCCCTGGGTATTCCGTGATCCCTGGCACTGGTGCCATCTTTAAAAGGCCAGTGGGCACACAGTTGAGCTTATTTGATGTCGGAGTTGGTTTGTCCAGTTTACCCCGAGCATGGCAGATAAGGGGCAATTACAGCACAGTTTGTCGAAAGGGGCACGGAGGTGCTGGTGGATGGGGTAGCACAGAAGGAGACCATTATCTTCCCAGAAAGGGTCACACTATCCGACCCACCGAGCATTGTCTGAGCTTCCCACCCAGCTCAGTGCAGTATCTGCGGTCTGAAGAAATGTCTAGAAATACAGGACAAGCATCAATAACCTTCCCGGGTCTATCAGGATAAGGGTCACCGTATTCTCTCTGCTCCCACACACTCACTGTATATCTGTTGCAGCAGCGACCCAGAACAATGTTCATGCTCCACCACTCTCACTCCTGCTTGCAGCACCTTCCCTCTCTCTCTCTTCCCATTATCCTCCCCCCCCCCCCACCCCAACACACACGCATACCAATAACATTGCATGGATACAACACTGTGGACTGACTCCCTCCAGACATCTCACCATATCTCCCCCATCTACACCAGCACTAACAGCAGAGGTACCCACTCCACCCTCCCTCCGTCCCTCCCTTTCTCCCATTCCAGGAGAAACAGCTTGGAATAGGACAGCCAGGGTCAAGCCGAGTGGTGGAGTGCCCGATATCCGTTCCCTCACGTTCCCCCTCCCCCTGCCATGTTGGGAGGACCCTGGTACGAGCCGGAGAGGACTGGGATGCCTCGTGTGGAGATTCTGAAACATCCACGTCCCACCTACCGAGTAAGGAGCAATGTTCAGTGAAGGGCAATTCTCACGTTAAACCTCTGGCACCTCCGTTTCCCCCCGACACAACTGAGAAGCCGTGACCCTGATGCCATCTCCCTTTTGTGTTGAGCTGGTACAAATAAAATCCCCACGGTCTTGGTGGGCAGGAGGGTGGACTCACATCACATCGTCTCCATCACATCCCAGGAAGGGAGCACGGAGACTCCCTCCTACACCTCCTCATGTAAACAGCTCAGATGCTGAAACTAATCTGTGAGATTTACTGCTTTCCCACTTGTCCTGACATCTTCAATAACCTGTTCTCAGCAGGCCCTCTGTTCCTGCACCTCCTTTATAACGGTACAACCTGTCTTATATTGTCTTTCAATGTCCTTCCGACTCAAGAGTATCACCTCACACTGCGCTGCATTGATCATCATCTGCCATACACCTGAACACTGCACCAACATATAACTTTCCTGTTGGAGTTCCACACCATCCTCAACAAACTTTACAATTCTTTCAGGTTTGGTATCTGCACATATTGAAATTGTCCTACAGTCACACTCCACTCAAAAATACTGACACAGACCAAATAGAGCGAGTGAAATATTGACACACTCTCCAGGTCTGTATTACTGTCAATGTATAGTGAGTGCTTCTATGTGTCTGTATTCGTGTGTGTATCTGTGTGGGGCGGGTCTGGCAGTCTCTGTGATGTGTAAAGTGATGTAATAGCCCCGGTATGAGTTCTGAGTAAGGATCACGCGATCCAAAACGTCAACTTGCATTTTTGTCCAAAGATGCTTCCAGAGCTGCGGAGATTTCTGTTGTTGTCAATTTCTGTTGCACCCCCCACCCCGATCCCCCACGCCACTGCAATCGTGGTGCTAAAGTGTGTAAACGATCAGGGATTCAGTCTGAGAGGGAGATAGCGAGGGCAGCAGATCACAGCACAATCCAACCTGAATTTTGATTGCACCAAACACACACTCACGCGCGCGCGCTAACATACATACACGCACATGTACATGCACACACTAGGTTGGTTTGGAGAGGATTCCCATTGCACTTAGGCCCTCAGAGTTGAACATGTTCATGTGGAGAAATGTCTGCGCTCCTTCTGCAATGTGGAAATGATTTGTCAATGGGCAGTATTTCCACACACAGTGTACACATGAAAGCAAATTTCCATTGCAATTGTATCCAAGCAATTCCGAGTGAGCCACTTTCCAAGGCGATGAGATTAACTTGGAATTTTTAATGTTTTACTCTTACAAGTAACCTTACATGTGAGAAAGGATTGAAAAGACCTAAACCAGACCAGCAGAGTGTGGGAATGTGTCACTTTAAAGAAAAGAGGGAAAGGCAGAGGAAGGGAGAGTGGTTTTGACCCCATTTCAGTGATTAACACCAAAAACAAGAAGAGTTCCCATTGCACAGAGATGCAGAGACAGAGATCCACACACTAATGCAGAAAAACAAGCACAGAGAGACAGACATGCACACAGAGGTTAACAGAGACATATATAGACACACAGGAATTGACAAATACGAACAGAGGTATGCAGATCCATACTTGGTCATACAAACACACATAGACTCATCGAGTTATACAGGGTATTTGCAAACAGGCCTTTCTGCCCATACAGTCCATGCTGACCATAATCCCAAGCTAAACCAGTCCCACCTGCCTGTGCTTGGCCCAGATTTGTCCAAATGTTTTCTTATTCTTGTACTTAATGTTTAATTCTTGTACTTAACCAAATGCGTTTTAAATGCTATAACTTTACCCACAATCTATCACTTCCTCAGGAAGTCCATTCCCTTCACGAAACACGTGCTGTGTAAAAAATGAATCACCTCACAGGTCCTGATCAGTTGGATCAAAGAAATTTGTAGGAAGCTAAGGAAGTGATTGTTGGGTCCCTTGCTGAGATGTTGTTTTCATTAATAGCCACAGGTCAGATGCTGGAAGTCATGAGTTTGACTAAAGTTTTGCTATTAAACCAAATGGAAAGAAAAATCCAAGAGCTATAGATTGGGGTTCTGACATCAGTGGTGGGCACAGTGTTGGAGGGAATCATGAGCTACCTGATTTACATGCATTTGGAAAGGCAAGGACTGCTTAGGGATAGGCACAAGTGAGGACTGCAGATGTAGGAGATCAGAGTCGAGATGAGAGTGGTACTGGAAAAGCACAGCAGGTCAGGCAGCATCTGACCAACAGGAAAATCGACGATATAGACAAAAGCCCTTTATCTGGATAGTGAAATGGGGTTGTGCGTGGATAATCATGTCTCACTAATTCGATTTTGTTTTTGTTGAAAAGTAACGGACAGGATTAATGACGGCAGAACAGTGGATGTGATCTATATGGACTTCAGTTAGTCATTCGACATAGCTTCCCATGGAGACTGGTTAGCAAGATTAGATCACATGGAATACAGGGAGAATTACCCAGTTGGATACAGAACTGTCTCAAAGGTAGAGGACAGAGGGAGGTTTTCGAGGGTTGTTTTGCAGACTGGAGGCCTGTGACCACTGAAGTATCACAAGGATTAGTGCTGGGTCCGCTACTTTTCATCATTTATATAAATGATTGCGATATGAACATAGGACAGTTAGTAAGTTTGCAGATGACATTAAAATTGGAGGTATAGTGGCAGCAAAGAAGGTTACTTCAGATTACGACGGGATCTTAATCAGATGGGCCAATGGACCGAGGAGTAGCAGACAGAGTTTAATTTAGATAAATGTGAGATGCTGCATATTGGAAAGGCATATCAGGGCAGGACTTATACACTTACTGGTAAAGTCCCGGGGAGTGTTGTTGAACAAAATGACCTCAGAACAAGTTTATAGTTCCTTGAAAGTGGATTTACAGGTAGATAGGACAGTGAAGAAAGTATTTGATATGTTATTGGTCAAGTGTATTATGTATATGCGTTAGGAGACTGGATTGCGACGGTACAGGACATTTGTTCGGCCACTTTTGGAATACTGAATGCAATTCTGATCGCCCTGCTCTATCGGAAGGATGTTGTCAAACTTGAAAGTGTTCAAGAAGGGCTTACACTGAGGTTGCCATGGTTGGAGTGTTTGAGTTACAGGGAGAGGCTGAATACGCTGACCCTGTTTTCCCTGGAGAATCAGAGGATGAGGGTTGATGTTAGATGTTAGTAAAATCATGGGTGCAACGGATAGCGTGAATAGCCAAGTTATTTTCCCTAGGGTAGTGGAGCCAAAAACTAGATGGCAAAAGTTTAAGGTGGGATGGGAAAGACAAAAACGGGCTCTAATGGGCAACATCTTCATGTAAAGGATGGTCCATGTGTAATGAGCTGCCAGAGGAAGGTATTGAGGCTAGTACAATTACAGCATTGAACAGACATCTGGGTGGATAGATGAATGGGAAAGGTTTAGATGGAAATTGACCAAATGCCAGAAAATGGGAGGAGAATAATTTTTGCTATCTGGTTAGCATGGACAAGTTGGACCAAAGGGTCTGTTTCCATGCTATACAGCTCTATGACGCTATGTCCTTTTGAGAAACTTCTTCCTCTTATCTTAAAACAATCCCCCACTCGAGGAAAAACCTCTACAAGGCTACTTCTCAGCCTCCTACGATCCAGTAGAAAATGTCCGAAAATGTTGAGCCTGTCCTTATAATTCAAACACTTCATTCCCAGCAACATCCTGATAAATCTGTTTTGAACTCTCCCGAACTTGATAATAGTCTCGATACAACAGGGCGACCAGAACTGCACACGGTCCTCCAGGACATGCCTTACGAATGTCCTGTGCAACCTGAACATACCGTCCCAACTCCTGTACTCAAAGGACTGTCCACTACTATTTGTCATTTATATAAATGATTTGGACGCGAACATAGGAGATATAGCTATTAAATTTGCAGATGACACCAAAATTGGAGATGCAGTGAACAGATAAGAACGCTACCACAGAGTAAAATGGAATCTTGTTCAGATGGGCCAGTGGACTGAGGAGTGGCAGTAGAAGATATATTTAGATAAATGCGAGGTGCTACATTTTGTAAAAGGAAATCAGAGCAGGACTTATACACTTAATGATAAAGTCCTGGAGAGTGTTGCTGAACAATGAGACCTTGGAGTACACGTTCATATTTCCTTGAACGTAGAGTTGCAGGTAGATAGGATAGTGAAGCAGGTCTTTAATATGCTTTCCTTTATTGTTCAGACCACTGAGTACGAGAGTTGGGAGGTCATGTTGCGGCTGGACTGGAAATTGGTTAGGCCACTTTTGCAATATTGTGTACAATCCTGGGCGGCACGGTGGCACAGTGGTTAGCACTGCTGCCTCGCAGCGCCAGAGACCCGGGTTCAATTCCCGACTCAGGCGACTGACTGTGTGGAGTTTGCACGTTCTCCCCGTGTCTGCGTGGGTTTCCTCCGGGGGCTCCGGTTTCCTCCCACAGTCCAAAGATGTGCAAGTCAGGTGAATTGGCCTTGCTAAATTGCCCGTAGTGTTAGGTAAAGGGGTAAATGTAGGGGTATGGGTGGGTTACGCTTCGGCGGGTCGGTGTGGACTTGTTGGGCCGAAGGGCCTGTTTCCACACTGTAAGTAATCTAATCTAATCTAATCTAATCCTGGTCTCATTCCTATCGGAAAGATGTTGTGAAACTTAGAAGGGTTCAGAAAAAGATTTACAAAGATGTTGCCAGGGCTGGAGGATTTGAGCTGTAGGGAGAGCCGGAATAGGCTGGGGCTGTTTTCTCTTAATCATTATGGGCTGAAAGGTGAATTACAGAGGTTTATAAAATCATGAGAGGCATGCAAAGGGTAAATAGACAATGTCTTTTCCCCGGGGTGGGCGAGTCCACAACTCGAGTGCATAGGTTGAAGATGAGAGTGGAAAGATTTAAAAGGGACCTCAGGGGCAATTTTTATGCATAGACGGTGGTATGTGTATGGAATAATTTGCCAGAGGCTGGTCAAATTAAAGTATTTAAAAGACATCTGGATGAGTATATAAATAGAAAGGGTTCAGAGGGATATGGGCAAGTGTTGGCAAAATTGACAAGATTAGGTTAGGGTATCTGGTCGACATGGACAATTTGTACCAGAGGGTCCGTTTCCTTGCGGTACATCTCTATGACTCTATGTCTACATAATGAAGGGCATCAAGTGAAACACCTTCATAACCATCCTGTCTACGTTTGAAGAAAACTTCAAAGAATTATGCCCGAACCTCTAGGTTGCTCTGTTCTACAACACTACCAATGGCTCAACATTTAATTGTATACGTGTTTTTTCAGTTTGTTTTACCAAAGTACAATACCTTGCATTTATCAACATTAAACTCCATCTGCAATTCTTTAGCCCAGTGAGTGATAATACTGGGGAAGAACGGCTGGAAAGTAATCAGTTACCTTGTATCATTTAATGGTTTTAGGAAGAGAGCATTCACACGTTAGAGGTGGGAAACAGTGGTCGGCGTTTCAGGCCAGAAAGTATGCTCTGTCTTTGTCTCTGATATTCAGTATTGATATCTATTCGAGTTACTTCACAGCGCAGAGTGTGTCTGCAGGATTTCATTCCCTCATATTGCAGACTACAGATAATAGGAGAAAGTGAGGACTCCAGATGCTGGAGATCAGAGCTGAAAATGTGTTGCTGGAAAAGAGCAGCACGTCAGGCAGCATCCAAGGAGCTGAAAGAGAGGGCTGAAGAAGGGCTCATGCCCGAAACGTCGATTCTCCTGCTCTTTGGATGCTGCCTGACCTGCTGTGCTTTTCCAGCTACACATTTTCAGCGACTACAGATAATAGCCATTTAAACTGGAAACAATAGCCAAGTATTTAAAGATGTTTATAGTTTATCTCGAAGGCCGAGCACATAAACTCGATATCCTACAGTTGAGGCAAGTACCTTGCATTTTTAACAACATTATTATTCTAACTGGGTAGTTCAGTAAAGTGGACCAGATTTCAATGAATCCATACCGATCTGAAAGCTGCCATTTAAAGTTAAAAGTTGGGGCATGGTTTAGACCTTGTGTAGTCGGTAGTATCCCTGCCTCTGAGGCAGAGCTCTGGATTCTATTCCAATTCCTGAACTTGTCCAGTCGTGCCCCTAGCTCGAGACCATATTGTCTAGGTTCTGGTCCAGCGTGTCAGAACAGGCTGATAAACAAACACACAAGAGAATAATGTTGTGACTTTCGGGTCGATTGTGGGGTGATGGTAGTGTCCCTGCCTCTGGCCCCAAAGGTCTAGGTTCTAATCCTACTAGAGGTGTTTTATAATATGTCTGAACACGTTGACTAAAATGATTTTAAAATTGTCATTTGGTCACGATGGAAAAGGTGTCAGTATTGAATTTCAGAATTTAAGCCCCAGAAGCACAGACCTTGGGAGGGAGATGCATTTGCACCTTCTAGAGGATTATACATTCATGAAGTGCGTGAATAGAGGGGGAGTAGTCAAGATCTTTTCCCCATGTTTGGAAGTCCAAAATTAGTAGGCATAGATTTAATGTGAGAGGGGAAAGATTTTAAAGTGACCTCGAGGCAACTTTTTAACTCAGAAAGTGGAAATGAACTGCCGGACGGTGTGGTGGAGGTTGGTGCAATTACAACATTTAAAAAGCACGCAGATGGGTATATTAATACGAAGGATTTAGAGTGATATGGGCCAATTGCTGGCAAATAGATTAGATTAGCTACAGTGTAGCACAAGTCCACACCAAACCTCTGAAGAGTTACTGACCCAGAACCATCTCACCACATTTGCACCTAAGTAATGCACCTGACATTATGTGCAACTTTGCATTGTCTATTCACATAACCTGCACAACTTTGGACTGTGGGAGGAAACCCACGCAGACACAGCAAGAATGTCCAAAATCCACACAGTCAGTCGCCTGAGCCAGCAATCAAACACAGGTCCCTGGTACTGTGAGGCAGTAGCACTGAGCCACTGCACCGTCCCAAGTAGGGCACGATTAATTTCATAAATCAGGGTGTCATGGACGAGTTGGTCAAAAGTGTTTGCTTCCGTGCTGTACAACTCTAAGATTCATCAAGCCATTTAATCTAGGTCCCTGTTTAATCTTCATTGTCCACTATATAGCCAAACTTGGTTTCATCCACAATCTTTCTAACAATGCCTTCTATAATTCTCATCTGAATCATTTGTCTAAATGTCAAACAAAAATGGATTGAGCACAAGTCCCTGTGGAACACCACTATGCACAGTGTCACAAAGATACTGTGTCCTGGATTTTTTTCAGAAGGGTTGTAAATAGTTCCCGGCTCCAAGATGATTGGCTTGGTGTAGACATTAAACGGTTTTGTGATTAAAGGTATAATAAAAGGGGAGTGGTCAGCTCTCTATGTGAGCAGTTCAGTCCAGAACCAGTTTGTAGTTCAACTGTATGGATAGGCTCTCTCTCTGTCTCTCTCTCTCTCTCTCTCTTGCTCTCTCTCTCTCTCTCTCTCTCTCTCTCCTTCTGCCCTTCTAGCTTCAACCTGTAAGCATTTGTTCCATTTGCACTGTTCTTAAGGGGTGTTTGCTTATTTGGATGGTTGTGTGCTTCCAGAACAACTAATTAAGTCTAGTTTGAATAGATTGAGTTCTGTTCTTTGTGTTTCATTGTGTAGTTTTGTGAATTATTTTGTCTGTTTTAAAACCTGATAATTTTCACTGTGCACTTACTGAAACAAATTACAAAGTTACGGTCTGCGCAGCCTGGTTAAAAACAATTTGAGTGGCCTGGCCTCGTCCATAACAACAGGCCTCCAGTCTGAAAAACACCCCTCCTCGATAATGCTGTCTCCTGCTATTAGGCAAACATACACAGACAAGTACACAGAAACGTACACAGACACACACACCCAGACACACACACAGGGAGACACTCACACGCATACAGATGCACATACACAAATACACACACACAAAGACACGCACACAGAGACAACACATGCACACAGACACGCATAGACCCACAAAGAGACGTAGACACAGCGACATACACAGACACGCTCAGACGCATACTCATAGCGACACACAGTTTGGTGGTCAGATAACATTATTGTATATTTCTGCTCAGAGATGGAGAAAATGCAACATGCTGGAGAAGCCACTGCTTATTGCTCCCTCTCTTTCCTTGTTCTTTCTCGCAGCAATGTATGAGAGGTGAAAACCGTTCAGTCATCGTTATAATTCATGTAGGATTACTGTTAAGGAATCATTGGCAGCTCACTACAGCCTAAAATCAAAGGTAATTCAGCCAAATCCGACTGTTCAAGGAATAAATCCTGCTTGTGTGAGCAGAACAACCTCAGAGGCAGAATAGCATTTAATTATTTTACTTTTGCCTTGAGTTTAACTATTGCTTGGACAAAGCTCTTTCAAGCTGATATTTTGCAGCTTCTTTTCCTGCTTGTATTTAGGCATGTGGATGTGTGTGTCTGTGTGCACTTGCGTGTGTGAGACACTGTGTATGTCTTAGTGTGTGTGTCTGTGTGTATGCACGGATTGCATCTCAGTATGCATTCAAAGATAAATATTAATGTACATATTTGTCCAAAGTGTTTGCACTTTAATTTTCCATCTTAGCTTTGAGTAACTTTGCTTTGGTGAATTATTTTTGCAAATGTAAGATATCGAGTTGACTTGTCCCCAGCAAAGAACCTGACCTAGTCTGTAACCTACATCATTGGTCATATCATCAACCTGGTTACATTTAACATTTATCATGATCAATGGAGGAACGGGACTAGAAAATGAAACAGTGGTCCGTCAAACCCAGTCTGAACACGGATGAGGAGAATTTCACAAAGGGTTGTTTGAGTGGGAATGCTCTTCCCAGAAGTTTGTGGTGCCTGTGTGTTTGCATTTAGTCAAAGCATTTAGATATTGGACAGTAAATGACAATGAACTACCGATATGGAAGTGGGGCTGAGAACACATGCAGATCAGCCACGACCTTACTGCCTAGTTGAGAAGGCTTAAAGTGTTTAATGACACACTCCTACTCCTCAGTCCAACGTCCCTATGTTCCATTCAGTTCCTCAAAACTGCAAGACAGAGCATTTGGAGTTCATTTACTCCGATAACCTGCTGCACAGAAACAGAGGAGACCATTCAGTGACTGAAGACTCAAGTGTAGCGCTGTAAAAGCACAGCAGATCAGGCAGCATCCGAGGAGCAGGAGAATCGCCGTTTCTGAGCATAAGTTTCTGCCCGAATCGTGGTTTCAACAGAATACACGGACGCCATTCAATCAATTGAAACTATTGGATAAGAATAGGGATAGCCCATTCAGACCCTCCTGCCTATTACATAAGGAGGGAAGGAGTGTAGTCAGCACATCGAGATGTTAAACAGGGACGGAGTCGCCAAGTCAGGTCCTTGAACTGCTTCCAGATGACCAAGAGGTGGCCATTCAGCCTATCGAACCACTTGTGCAGCAATAGGAAGATGTCTTTGATGCCCCAACATAACAAAGAGTGAAGCAGAGTCTACACAGATAGATTGCTCTATGTTGTTCCTCCTGGTTCCTTTGCTCAAGGTACATATGTGTCACTTTAACTTGGTTTGCTGAACGTGAGAGGGACAATTGAATGGTTTGTGCCAAGTCTCAAGGAAATGCCTTCTATCTCCGAGAAGACATTATTAAACTCCTACTAGAGGTCAGAAGCTGGTGGGAATGGCGAACTATTTCAGGAGCAAGGCATTAAAGCTGCTGATAGATTTATTAACAGTGCAGAGACACAATCAACTGCACATTGAGACGGTGAGAATTCATTCAGAGCCTGGAGCTCCCTCTCAACCAACATGGGGTCTCCACATTGTTACATGAACTACTGGGAATTACATATCATGGGGAAAATGCAATTTCTCACAAAATCACCATCTTTTTTCTGGACACAATAAATGTGAGTCCATAATCCTCAAGTTTGAACGTAATCACTTGTTATTCTCTCGCTTTGCTACGTATTTCGCTGGATTATACTCTTATATCTTTTATCAGTCAATTATCGTTTACACAATGTAATTCAATAATGTGTTTGCAAAGGTGCAATCTTTTATTGCACAGTTTGTATGCCTTTACTTTTTTAGATTTGTTGTAGCCTTAGCCAAAAAGTAAATGTTTTGTTTACTGAACATTTTTTGGAAACTGTCTGTGTGGCGTTTGCGCATTGTCCCGTGTCTGCGTAGGTTTCCTCCGGGTGCTACGGTTTCCTCCGACAGTCCAAAGATATGCAGGTTAGATGAATTGGCCATACTAAACTGCCCATAGTGTCAGGGATGAATAGAGGGGAGGGGAATGGGTCTGGCTGGGTTACTCTTCGGAGGTTCGATGTCGACTTGTTGGGCCGAAGGGCCTGTTTCCATACTGTAAGTAATTAAAAAAAAGTGACCTGTTTATCGAGATTCAAGGGTTAGACACAGTATGTATTTTTAATGGGCTAAGAAACAGAAAGGAACACAGTGACTGTGGAGACTGACGAGGAGTAAAGTGACATCCCCCCTGTCCCCAATGTCTTCTTGACAGACAGAATAACATCAAATGTAGAGAAAGAAACAGAATATATTCGGAAGAAGGAATTGCAACTGACAATGTAAATAAAACAGGATAATTTGAAATGGAATGGCCGAACAACGATTGATGTGTGTGTGTGTGTATCTGTGTGTGAGAGAGAGAGAGGGAGAGAGGGAGCCTCTGTGTGTGTGTGTGAATGTGTGTGTGCGAGTGAGTGTGTGTGTCTGTCTGTGTGTGTCTATGTGAGTGCTTGTGTGTCTGTGTGTGTGAATGAGTGTGTGTGTCTGTGTGCGTGTGAGTGCGTGTGTGTCTCTCTGTGTGTGAGTGTGTGTGGGTGTCTGTATGTGTGTCTGTGTATGTGTCTGTCTGTGTGAGTGAGTGTGTCTGCGTGTGTGTCTGTGTGTGTGAGTGAGTGTGTGTGTCTGTGTGCGTGTGAGTGCGTGAGTGTGTCTCTCTGTGTGTGTGAGTGTGTGTGGGTGTCTGTATGTGTGTCTGTGTGTGTGTGGGTGTCTGTGTGTGTCTGTGTGTGTGAGTGTGTGTGGGTGTCTGTGTGTGTATCTGTGTATGTGTCTGTGTTTGTGAGTGAGTGTATCTGTGTGTGTGTGTGTGTGTGTGTGTGTGTGTCTGTGTGTGCGCGCGCGCATGCGTGCAGATACATAAGACTGTTCAAACGTGTGCACCATATTCAGAATGAACAAGGGAGACATAGTTAACAAAAATGATGCATGTGATGTTCAAAATTTATAAAACGTTAACACGTTATTTAGTCTTCAGCTGAGATGTTATGTTCCCCTTCTTTCAACGTACGCTCTGCCTCCTGCCTCTTCCTTGCATTCCCAGACCTAATCTCTAATTCTTATCAGGATGTATGTTATAAATTCCTGCTTCGTGGTTCCAATTTATTTCAGTTAATCAATTTTCTACCGGGAAACATATACATTGGCCTGCTGGGCTCTGTCAAAAACTGTTGCCTGTCATATTGTTGGAGATAAAAGTTCTGGCATTAGACCGACATTTCATCATATTATTCTGTTGCACATACACTGTACAAAGGACCACAACACATAGGAATTGTCAAACCAAATACAGACGTACATCTATACCTATCAGTCATGTAGACTTCTCTACTTTTATATCTACATGTCGAAATTCTGTCTCTCTCTGTGTCTCGATTTCTCTTTTAATCTAATTGATACATCGTCCAATCGTTCTTTCTGTCTCATGCCTCAGACTTTCCTCCTTCTGTTTACAGCTATTGCTCACTTTTGGTTGTGATGTCTTATAATTGAGTAATGTAACTAAAAGACATGAGGGAGCAGTTGGTCAGAGTTAGTTGGAAGGAAAGCTGAGCACGGGAAGATGGTGAAGCAGCAATGACAGGAGTATCTGGAGATAATTCAGCAGCACATCAGAAACTCCTCACAAGTAAGAAGAACAATATTCAGCAGAAGACAAGTCAGCCGTGAGTGATAACGAACTCAGGGAAAGCATAAAAACAAAATAAAATACACACAATGTGGTGAAGATTATTGGGAATCCAAAGGATTACGAAGTCTACAAATTCGAGCATGGATAACTAATAACAGCAAATGGGAGGAGAGGGTGAAATATAATATTACGCTTCTTAATCGGGTAAAAGACTGATGAAAGCGATTTTTAGATACATAACAAGGAAGACAGGGAGTAAAAAACAAACAAAGGACTGTTGGAAAATGAGGCTTCAGTAGTTATGGAATGGCAGAGGAATTGAACAGATACTTTACGTCAGTCTTCACGATGGAAGACACCAGCAAAATGCCAGAACTTCAAGACAGTCAGGGTATAGAGTTGAGTATGAAAATGTGTGTTGCTGGTAAAACACAGCAGGTCAGTCAGCATCCAGGGAACAGGAGAATCTTCGTTTCGGACATAAGCCCTTCTTCAGGGCTTATGCCCGAAACGTCGATTCTCCTGTTCCTTGGATGCTGACTGACCTGCTGTGCTTTACCAGCAACACATTTTCAGCTCTGATCTCCAGCATCTGCAGACCTCACTTTCTCCTTGAGTATACTGACCTCAGTATTGTGGAGGTGCTAGGGAAGGTGAAGTTGAATCAATCAACGAGACCATTTGGACAACAGCTCGTAGTTCGAAAGAGACATCGAAGGCGATTGTAGAGGTATTGCTGGTGATCTTTCAGTAAACGTTGGAGTGAGGGAGGACTGGTAAATGTAACCTCCCCGTTTAAGGAGAGAGGGACACAGAAGACAGGAAATTAAAGAAGGACTTATTGGATCTTTGGGTTTATGAAAAGATGTGTGGAGTATAAGAACAAGGAGGTTGTGAAGTATATTGGAAATGGTGTGATTAAGCTACAGCATAACAAGAGTTACGTTTACAATGCCATTGAGAACAGCAAAGATGAAAGTACGGTTTAAACAAAGGAAACCAGTTCGAAGCAGGCAGGAGAATTAGTGACAAAAAGAATGTTTCCTAGACCCTGCAGTGAGAATGTTGAGATAAGCTTGTCAGTAAACAGACAAGGAATGTATAAAAAGCACAATAAAATCTGTTGCTGATAAGGTCTCAACGTGCAACTATGTAGCCAATACATATGAAGCTGAAAAAGCAAAGCAAGTGAGACAGCATCCTCGGAACAGGAAAGTCAACGTTTCATGCTGAAAGACTTCATCAGGATTGGGGTGGGGGAAGGGGAGCCGGGAAGTAAATAGAGGGAGGGGCGTGGGGCTGGTGGAAGGGTAGGTGGAATGGCGATAGGGGAATGCAGGCAGGTAATTATTGTGATTGGTCAGTGGGAAGGGTGCAACAGAGATACGAATGGGAAGATGGACAGCTTTGGTCAGGTCAGGGAAGGGAACATGGGACAAGGCTGTGGGTAGAGAGACTTTGAAGCCAGTGAAGTAAATATTGAGACCATTAAGCTGTAAGGTCTCCAGCTGAACTATCAAGTTGTGTTCTCCAGTTTCTGTTTGGTTTCACTCTGACAGTGGAGGAGGCCAAAGATGGACCTATTGCCGGAGGAGCAAGAGGAGGGGAGTGATTGAAATGGATGGCAACGGGAATGCTGAGTTTGTTAAAGCGTGCAGAGAGCAGATACTCCATGAATATGTCCCTGAGTCTCCCTTTAGTCTCCACAACATAAAGGAGACCACGTTGGGAGTTGGAGACGAGCTCGGTGGGCCAGGATCAGGATCTGTGTGGAGCATTAGTGCTCTGCACGAAACAACCAACTCGACTTTCCAGTTACCATTCATTTTAATTTCCACTCCCACTCGCCCGGCGACATGACCATCCTTAGCCTGTCCACCGTCAGAGTAAAGCCACCTGAGAGTTTACCTTTGAAACTGACAGCCCAGTGGCCTCAATGTTGACTGAAGCCGCTTCAAAAACCCTCCACCCACAGCCTTATCCCTTGTCCCTTTTCCCTGACCAAACCCACCTGTATCTGCTCCATCCTTCCCACTGACCAATCACAGCAACATCATACCTGCATGTACCTCCCACCATCATACATACCCGCCGCCCTTCCATATCCCATCACTCCATTTCTGGGCTCCCCTCCCCCTCCCAGTCCTGACAAAAGGTCCAAGATCAAAATAGTGCCTTTGCTGCTCCTCTGATTCTGCTGGTCTGCTGTCTTAATCCAGCTCCAAGTTTATTAACTCTGGCCTCCCGCACCTATAGTACTTCCTCTCTCCAAGCTGTGGAACTCGGTGGTCTACATATAAGAAGAAATAACTTTGGAAACTTGAAAAGAACGCGTACACATTCGTTATTTCTTACCAACTGTTGTGAAAGGGTTAAAATTGTGTCCCAATACATGTGTGAATCTAACCGAAAATGGAAGGTGTCGCTTAGTCCCGTGTGAATCTTATTATACACCTTCCCGTGTGAATCTTCCTATCTGTATGTAACCAGAATGGAATGTGTTTTTTAGCCTTGCTCTGCTGTTCACATGCATGTTTATATCTGGACAAGAGTATATCAGCTGGAAAAGTCTCCAGTTCGGTAGAGTCTGCTCCGGGGTTGCGTTTAACCGCCGAGCGTGGGTTGTTGGCAACCGCTCTACGAGAACTGACGGCTTCCAGTTCCGGTAACACGTAGAGTGAGTATAAACCAGACCCGTTGTAAGTACGAGACTGGTTGTGGCGACACTGCGGGGAATAAAACACTTATATTCTAGCAGACTCGCCTCTTGGCTGTTTGTTCTGTGTCAGACTACTTTCCTGCGAGCCTGGTCCTTGACCTTGAGAATTTTTTTAAAACACCAACCCAATACACACCTTCCAGATGAAGCAGCGTTTCATTTTTAATCTTTCAATCCAGTCTCCTGTCATTGCTGCTCACAATGCAGTCTCCTTTACATTGGGGAGACCAAACAGAAACTGTTTTGAGGAACACTCCCACTCTGTCTGTCGGAATAAACCTGACCTTCTCATTGCTTCCCATTTTAATAACGTACCATGCTCTGATGCTAACATTTCAGTCCTGGGCTGCTGTAATGCTCCAAAGAAACACAACTCAACCTCGAGTTACACCTCACTTTAGACCTTGGTACGTTCTATCCTGTAGGAGTTTTTATTCAATTCGATACTTCCACAGCCTCACCGCATTATGGCTGTTCTCCATTCTTCACACATTCTTTCTCCTGGTCTCCCAATGAACTTACCCTGTTTGTGAATCGTTTGTCTTGCACTTAATTAAGGAACCATTTCCCCCCTTCACAAACTAATTAATACTCATTTTACATTTGATTCTCTTTTACCAGAAATAAAAGTCAATTTGTCAGTGGCATTGCCCTTTCACACCATCTTGTTTCCCGTCACCCCTCCTCTACCTCGGTCAAGGGATTTAAAAGCCCATTTTCAAATCCTTTTCTGGTCTGAAAAGGAGTCACACTGGACTTGAAAGGCTAACTGTGTTTCTCTCTCTCCGCAGATGCTGCCAGACCTGCTTAATTTCTATAGCAATTTCTGGTTTTCACCACGTTTCAAAGACATGTGTCAACTTGGCTCGAACGCCTTGTTCACACTTGAGCGCCATGTTCCGGGAAGTGAAAGATAACACAAGATGCACAATTTCCGTGTCTCAGAAATGACGTAAAGCTGGCATCACTGAAACTACAGAGTTCTAACTGTTAGTCAGGGAGAGAAACAGAGGGACACGCATTCACTCTCAACACAGAAGGTAGCACATACTGGAAAGGAAAAGATTCAGATGATTATGTTAAAGTGTGTTGGGCAATGAGACAAATTGTAAGTGTGACACCATGGAGAGACTGTATTTGAAATATTGCAGCTCAAACTGCGTGTTCCATGTGATGCTGAAGACCACAACAGCAACAGAAGCAAAATTATATTCAAACATAATCTGTAACTTTTTGCCTGGGATTATCCCTCAGTCTACCATTACCAATAAACTTCAGCGACGAGTGTGGTGAACATGCCAGGGCAGAACTATATGTAGCTAAAACTGATGGCAAACCATAGGGCTACCACACTTAACTGTTTACATTCCAAACAGCAGGACTACCACCTGATAGGGAGGGTGGAATGATTGCAAGACCAACAGATCAGTTCGAAGCTCTACTATCCTGCCAGATCCAACCATTAATGGATTAAACAACTCACTGCAGGAGAGGACCCAACACATGTCCCCCTCCTTAATAATGGAACAACCCTGCACATCAGTGCAAAAGACAAGCATGTAGTTATCTGCGACACATTCAGCCTGAAGTATTGAGTCAATTATCTACCTCCCCTCGTCAGGATGCCAACAGAATTCCAGATGGCAGTTTTCAAACGATCTGATTCGCTCTATGTGACATGAAGGAACATCTGAACACAGTAGCTATGACAAAGGCAATATACAACAAGCCGTGTCCTGGGGAAGCTGTTTCATTCCAGTTCCAACTCTGACAACGATATGGCAATGTGGAAAATAACTCAACTATGACAAGTCCCTTAAGAGGAGAATAATAACAGTATGACCAACATCACCCCCTCAATTCCATAACTGAATTATGGAAATTGTTGGCAGTTCTTTTTGACAGAGTTGTCTTGCGGCACAGAAATAAACTGCTCAGTGTGGTTTGCGCTAGGTTACTATATGGAGATGGAAATGTCACTGGATTTCTAATCCAGACCAGACTAATGCTCTGGCAGCTGGTGGAAGTTAATAACAATTAATAGAATATCGAGATTTAAAGTCTTGAGTCAGTAATAATGACCTTGAAGCCAATGTCAATTATAAACACCAATTTTCTTCCCCAATGTACTTTCAGGAAGTGAATCTCCCGTGTTTTCCTGGTCTGGCCTAAACGTGACTCCAGACACACAGATATGTGATATACTCTTCAATGGTCTCTGAAATGGCAAGCAAAACACTCAATTGTGTCAAACTGCTCCGAAATCTTAAAGGATAAAGCTGGTCAGAACACCCTGCATCAGCTTCTGCATCAGAAAAGGGAAACACAGGCCTGTTAACCCTGCAGGGACCTCCTTCCTAACATCTGAGAGCTTGTGACAACATTGATAGTGCTTATCCACAGACTACATAGAAGCATTGAGAAAAGAGTAGGTCATTCAACGCAGTGAGCCTCCTGCGTTCTTATCATGGCACGAGAATCTCCACAGTGCTTTTCTCCCAGAGCAGAGTGAGATATGTTGCAATTGATTCCATAAACCAAATGTTTCAGGTGTTTGCGAATAGCTGAGACCCAAGGACATAATCCTGAGATACTCCACGATCCTTCATCTCCAATAAAATGATCCTTTTATTCCTGTTTTTTTCCGGTCCAGGGGCTCCTTTTCTGACCTGCTTTCTATTTCTTATTTTCTCCTCCTCCTTTCTTTTTGTAATTTACTAACCTCAAGCTGGACCCACGGTTTGGAACTCAAGCTAAGCCCAATGAGAAGGAGAGTGAGTCTTTACTTACTTTTCTGGAGCAAACACATGACTTGGAATTGGCAGCTGCAACATCAGTGTCAACGTGAGTGATATAGGGCACAGTAGCAAAAAGTGATGCCTGAAGATTGGAGACTTGTTGTTGGTTGGGTCCTGCACTGGTTGTGGTGAAGCGGATAGTGGAAGGCCATGATGGTAACATCGATAAGGTGGGCCCAACAGCAAGAGACATGGCTCTGACATTGGAATGGCCTGGCAGAGGAGACAATGAGCTGGTGATGGAGGAGTATCTGTCCAGTGGCAAAAATGGTGCCTGAGGATCAGCAACTTCGATGTTGCTGGGGTCTGGTGTAGATGGGGTTGAAGCTGTCATGAAAGTTGGGTTGCAGGGGTGGTCGATGATGAGGAGCTGTCTCACAACCCATAAATTCTCTTCAGGTTGTATCCTCTGTTTATTCCATTGTCTTCAATTATCCAAATTGCACCACTTTGTGGCAACAAGTGAAAGCATTTCACTGTATTTTATTGTATTTATCCTGGAAAATACACCTGGTCATAAAATCAAAATCAAAAACGTTTACTCACTCTTTCCTGCTAGCTGTCCCATTCTGTAACCATGTCCAAATATTTGCCACAATCCCATAAGATATGATTTTGAACACTGGGTTTGGGACTTCAGCAAAAATCTTTCTGTAAATCCCCCTCGTAATCTTATCCTTGTGAATCACCTCTCCCTCAGCCTTCTCTGCACCAAAGTAAACAACCCGAACTTATCCAGACTCTCTCTTAGCTGAAATGCTCCATCCCAGGGAGCATCCCGGTGAATCTCCTCTGCACCCCTCCACTACAATCACATCCTTCCTGCAATATGGCTCCTAGAACTACGTACAGTGTTCCAACATGGCCTAACCATAGACTTGTATAGCTCTGACAATCTATACGTTCGTGAATGAAGGTTCTGCCTATGGTTCCCTCTGCCTTGTTAACTAACGTATTAACCTCAGTCAAAAAGTATATTGCTGGAAAAGCACAGCAGATCATCCAGCTTCTGAGAAGCAGGAAAGTCGACTTTTTGAGAATATGCTTTTCATCAGGAATGTGGTCACCAATCCTGATAAAAAGCTTATGCTCGAAACGTCGACTCTCCTGCTCCTTGCATGCTGCCTGACCGACTGTGCTTTAGCAGAACTCCACTTCTTGATTCTGATCTCAAACATGTGCAGTCCTCATGTTTTCCCTATTCTATTACCCTGTGCCGTCACATTCAGGGATCTGTGGAGGAAGACCCTCTCATCTTCTTCGTGTGCTGCAATTCTTTATATACCCCCATTTTTTTCACCACATGTTTATCAGGGCTACATTCCATCTGAACATCTGACCATTCCATCTGTATCTTCCTGTAACATAAGGCCTTCCTCCTCACTGCCACCCAGCCAAACTTTGTGTCAAATGAAAACTTAATTAGCACACACCCTCACCACCCCCCGCTAACATATCCACATCTAGATCATTTATGAATACCACAAATAATAAGATACACTGCACTGATCCCTGTGGTACATCAGAGGGGACACTGGTTTCCAGTCACACAAACAGACTTCCTCCACCACCCTCAGTATCCTGCGAGTAAGACAATGTTTGATGTAACTCACTAAGTTACCCTTAATATAATGACTTTTTAAATCAGTTTCACATATGGATCTCTATCAAAGGTCTGGCTGAAAAACCATAAGAACAACATGCTCGAAAACAAACAATAACATTCATTGGTATGACTTCCCGCCTATGATGTCATGCTGACTCCCCCTGATCAAACGTTGCCTCTGCAAATAGAGATAAATTTTCTCCTCTCCTCTTTTCTCCAGTACTTGCCCTAACACGGATCTAATACTGACTGGTTAACAGTCAGGCTATTTCCACCATCCTTCCTGTAAAGTGGGACCATATTCGTTGTTCTCCAGTCATCTGGCAACTCCAACTTCCCTGTAGCCAGATTCGACTTAAAAATTTGAGTCAGCGCCTTTTCTTCTTTGTCTCGAACAGCAGGCTGTAATGCAACTTATCCAGACATGGCAATCAGTCCAATTTTACACAAGCCAAAGCCTCCAATCCCTGCTCCCATCTTATATCAGTCTGTTCAAGAACTTCCCAACCCATCCTTTTGAATTCTGTCCCTGCATCCTCCTTCTCCAAGTAAAAGAGATATGGAGCCCTAATGTAACAATCGATCAATGTCCTCCAGCTTCTCACACAGAGTGCTCCCTTGGTCTCTAATGGGCCCTAGGTGTATCCTGGTTATTCTGTTCTGATTGATATACGTGGACAACATCTTGGGATTCTCCCTAACCTTGCCTGGCAGCACTTCTCCATGCCCCTGTGTCAGTCCGTCTTTCTGTGTAAACTTTCTAAGCTTCACTGTGAAATCCTTTCATTTTGGAAATCACCGGAGAACTCAAACTGAATTTCTCCATCAGATAATCTTGCCTCTAATAAGATTGGCATGAATGTAACTTTTTAGTTTCATTGTAATTTCCAAGTTCTCTACAAGAAATTATCGTGTGTGGATATTCCCCATTCCAAACGTGTCCTTTCCTTCACTTTCCGTTCAAGTATCGAGAGAAACGTTTGGTTATACTAACGTTTCTTGTTAGCTTGCATTTTTTTTTATTATTTCATTATCAGTTCATTGGTCCTCAAATGTCTATGAATCCATGGCTTTCAACAATATCTGGCATTTTTCTGAGCTGCTTCCTTTGATCTAATACAATCTTTAACTTATTTTGTTAACTATTGTTAAGTCACCGTATCCTTTTGCTGTTTAAACTGTGGTGGACATGTGTATATTGTACATTTTAAGGTATTTATTTAAACAACAACCGTTGCCTGTCTTCCAGTAAATCTTTTCATGTACTTCTCCAATTCACTGAATCTAATTTTAGCCTCATACTTTCGTGAATTGCATGACTCAGGTTCATAACCACAGTTTCAAAAACAACTGGTTTGTATTCAGACGTCGTATAAAATTCAATATTATTATTCCCCAAACCTCCTTTTCAGCAGAGTTTTCAATTAGCTCTTCTGATCACATAACACCAATTTCAAAACAGCCTTACCTCGAGCTCAGTGTTCAACAGACTGTGAAAGGAAACCATATCAAATACGCTCATGAAATCCATTTTCCTAGCATTATTATTCACTTGGGTTACAACAGTTTTGATGCAGTTTGAAAGTGTTCATTATTACTGTGGTACCCACAAACCTGGGTACCTAATTTCCTGTTTTATGATAGACCCAAAACTTGTATTGCAACTTTCACTTTGACATATAACTTCCGTCAATCTTTGCTTCTCCTTGATGTTTCTAAGATTCACCTTACTAGATTCTGTGGAATCTGAGGGATGTGGCCCTTGGAGAGATTAATGGTAGATTCAGGTGAAATATTTGGTGAAGACTATTTGGACGTTGAGATAATCTCGTCACGTTATTCTTCTCAAGTGTTATTATAACATTTTCACCAGCTCTCCCGTTATGCTGGTGGAGTAGAGAAGGATAATGTTCTTTCAACAATGTTATGCCTTCCCCCAGACAGCTGAGACGGCTCTAACCTGGGAGGAAACCTTAGAGCAGGTTGGTAAGAACACCGGAAAGAGTCCGCAACAGAAGCCAGTTATACAGCTAATTCCACTTCTCCAGCTTGTTGCACTGGTACAGTAGAAGGATGTTCAGGCCTTTGACCCTGTTACACCAGAACAGGACTAGGTTATGCAGCCCCTGGAGTCTGAAATACAGTTACAGGAGAATGCTAATCAGCTCCTTGAGTCTATAACACTGCACACAGAGTAGACCATGAGGCACCAGTGCCCTGTTATGCAGCAGCAGGATCAGTCCATTCAGCCTCCTCAAGTCTCTAACACAAGAACTGGAACAGATTGGTACACTAGAATAACAGGAGGCCATTCAGCATGAGAACTAAAGAAGGAGATACAATCATTTGAGACTTGTTATGGAAAGGTGGAGGTAATTCACTCATGTGTCAGTTGCATCTGAACAGGAAGAGACAAATCACTCTTTCAATCCCATTTCAAAGATGTCGGAGGTGATTGTTCAGTATCTCGAGCCTGTTGTGAAGCAAGATGAAGTGACCGTTCAGCCCCTCAAAATGTTGTATAGCAACAGGAAGATTCCACAATCCCTCAGGCTTCTGACGCATTATCATGAGGAGGAGAAGCAGATTTTGAATCTGTAAATCAGGACATTCCGGCCACCAAGACTATTATGTAGGAACACCATGGGGACATTCAGCCCATTGAGGGTATAAACAAGAAACTGAGTGAATCCATTCAGACACTCATGTCTATTACTACAGCGATTGGAGCAGATCTTTTAAAGCTTTGTGCCTGTGACACAGGAACATGGGAAAGAGAACGTAGCGATTGCAAAAAGTTAGGAATTAGGATAATCATCTTCATTTGTCACTAAAAGGTTGTAAGCAAACTGTTGGCAATTATGGGAAATTGTGAGACTCCGTTATATTTAATTAGCAACAGGGGATTTGCAAAGTAAAATCTGAATACATCAGAATTAGCATGATTTTTTTAAGAATTTGCTTGTTCGAATTCTTTAAAGATGTGATAAGCAAAGTAAACAATAGGGATACATGAAATGTAAAGCACCTGGTCTTTGAAAATGCCTTGATTAAATGCTGCACAAAATATTAAGCTGTAAAATAAGAGGACATGGGTTTGGGAGGAGGTCATTCACCTGGATAGAGGGCTGGTGAGCCAACAAGATGCAGAGACATGGAATAGTTGTTTTATTAGCAACTTTTGGGGTTCCATAGAGTTCAGACCACGTCACTCACAATTTACCATCTATTGTATTACTTGGATGAGAGGAGAAAAAACACTACAGCTACATTTTCTGCTGACACTAAAGCAAGTGGAAAAGTAGGTTGATGTAATGGAGATGTAGAAAAATTACGAACGGACATGAAAAGTTTATATGAATGTGCCAACATCTGGCAGCTAAAATGTAACGTGGATAATATGGGATTAACCATTTTGATCAGAGGAATCCAACATGCTACGGAAATGGAGAGCAACTTCAGAGTGCCTTCGCGCAGAGGCATCTGGGTGTCCACGTGCAGACCATAGAAAACTCATTTGCAGGTACAGCAGGGAATGAGAAAGGCAAGTGCAATTTCAGCATTTACTTGTAAAAGAATAAAGTATAAATGGAGGGAAGAAATACTGCAACTTTGCAAGGTATTAGTGAGACGGTAACTGACGTACTGTGTTCAGGTTTGTGGTCCTGACTGCAGGAGTGATATTGTTACAACGAAGGCAGTTCAGAACAAATACATTAGATTGATTCCAGAGACGAATTTGTCTTTTGAAGCGAGTTTGAGCAGTTCAGGCCGATACATTCTCGGTTGAGAAGAATGAGAGGAGACCTCATTGAGGTCTGGAAGATGTTAAAGGTGATTGATAATGTCGGTGTGGAGTGGATATTTCCTCATGTGGGGCAAACTAGAACAAGAGATCATAGTTTTAGGATTAGGCAGAGCAGATTTAATTCAGTGGTGAAGAGAACTTACTTCTCTCAATGGGCTGTGAATCTGGGTAATTCACTTCCCCAGTGTGCAGGGGATGCTGGGACGTTGAATAATGAAGGGATATGGAGAGCAGACAGGGAAATGGAACTAAGCCGGCAATGACATCGGCCATGATTGCATTCAATGGCGGAACAGGCTTGAGGGGCTGGATTGTTCCTCGTTCTTATTCAGCCCTTTGACTCTGCTCCACAGGAACGGGGGAGGAACGGTTACCAAACAGGAAGCAGCCCTCCGGATAAATCAGTCTTAATCAGTTTGACAGAACATAACCAGTGGGGTCACACAGTGGCCAGTGCTGAGTCCTCAACTGTTTACAAGCGATATCAGTTATCAGGACGATAGAACCGATGTACTGCTGCTAAGTTTGGTGATGACACTAAGGTAAGAAAGTCATTAAGTTATTAACAGAATTTGGAGAGTGAATGTGGAGATATTGACAGGTAAAGTAAATGACTAATACTTTGCCAAGTGGAATATGATGGAATGTATACCCTGTCAGCTTTTTCAGCAAGAATGAAAGGCGGCATGTTACTGAAATGTAGAGGGATTACATGACATAGTGATAGTGTGTTCTGGAGGATTCACTCTGACCCATTCCGACATGGGAAGTGTTGCTCTATCTCCATGATGGTCTGCTCCCTGACAAGCCCAGTGGTGCTATTGCTCTCAGTATACACAGGATATTTTGATGAGGTTGATTGACAGTGGGGAATGGTGGGTGTTTTGAGCCGTGTATCCAGGTGACATCCTTTAGCCAAGAGGCTATTCTTTCTTTCCAATGGAGATCTAAAGAAGATGGGAATGGCTGAATGCTTCTGAATGAAGAGGAGGTGGCTGCTGCCAGGATAGTGGGTTCTTTACCAACATGATGTCCTGTCTATGGGCATATTGTAACATTATTGGAGTGAGAGTTCCTTCAATTCCTATGGCTCTCCTCATTAACATGGGGGACCCACAGAGCCATGTACATAATCGGGAATCCTGTTATACGGAGAAAACACGGATACACCCGGCAGCTCTCTGCTGAGAGAGAAAACAGGCACCTCATCCAGCACATATATCCTACTTTTCCGAATGTTGATATTGATGTCTACATACTGGGAGATGATGGATATGTCACCCAGTCCTGCCTGGAAGTTCCGGTTCATAGAAGCTGAATGAAACAGTGACCCTAACAGCCACTGGCAGTATCGTCCTTCCCTGGTGTGAAGCTGCAGGTTGTGTTGAAGGAGGTGACACCGCTCTGTGACCAGCTCCTTGTTCAGTCAGTGTCCCCTCACAATCTGCTCCTGGATTAAGTGTAGCTTTGGATCTGTTCCTGGAAAACCCGGAATGGATACAGCAGATCCCTTTCCCCACACACACTGACTCTGTGGCTTCAGAGATTCCCCTCTCTGCAGCCTCTGCTCCATTTATTGTTCATGTCACAGACCCAGATGCTGTAACTGCAATCCCCATCCAGAGTTGGGTCACCAAATCCTCAGGTCTCCCTGAATGTCTGAGGCAGCTCATTTCACAACCTCCAGCAAACCATCCCCAACCCCTCCACTAACATTCAGTAGCAGTGGGCAGTCAGTAGCCCCGCAGCTACAAATGTTATGGACCTGACCAGACCAGACCCCGTCAAAATATTTTAAGCAGGCAGCTTCGACCTTAACTTTTCCTTATTTTAAATGTAAATGTGAACTGTGTGTTCCAGATGTGTTGCAACTGTCACCCCACTCAACGTTAAGCAAAATGTAATCCATTCAAACGCTGTAGTTAAAACACAATCAAAGAGAAGAACAGTTTGTGATACCTTCTCTAAAGGAACACCTACGCAAACAACTGATACAGTGCCTTCTACTAATTAACTGAACGAATACAGGAACATCCCATAAACACACCCCCTGGCAAAAAGGTAAATTGAGACACAAAATCTTATGTGCAGTTCTCCAATCCAGGAGGAAGCAACTTTAAGAGAGTTTTCAGTGAGAATAGCAGCGAGGGATCATGTATTGAAACTTCCAACCTTTCTGTGACCACGAGCAGTTTCTGAATGCTGCAGCTAAAATCAAAACGTGAAGACCTGGTCTGTGAGAGCTCGGCGCTGTCCTTCCATTGTTCCCACAGTTTTGATAAAATCTAAACGCCTCCTCAGTTATATAGTTAAGCTGTTTTCAGGCGGCAGTTCGGCATTTCTGCCTTTAAGACCTCTTTTCACAAAAAAAACAAGAGAAAATAACTTTTAAAAGTGGCAGCATCGTCACAACTCCCCGTTTGAAAAAAAAAATCAATATACAAAGATGGCCTCATTTTAAACCCTCTGTTCTTACAGTTTCAGTATGTCACAATATGAATATATTGCACTGAAAGCATTCACAGCTCCATTCTATTTCAGTCAGTTTACTCCTGCCATAGAATGCCTCTGTTTTTCTTCATCCAAGTCTCGACAACGTGTCAGCAAGTTCGGTTTCTCGTCCTGTCACTTGTATAACTTCCAAATTGAATGGCAGCAATAATAGCTCTATTTGAACAGACTGGAAGTTTTCACCCTACGTTTCTCTAAAAACGTTCAGGCGTTATGATCAGTCTATATATTTGTCTAAGACACGTTATTGGCAATTTAAATGCTGAAATGTTGTAACGCCAACACCAAGCTCAAGGCGTCCTTCCCAAGTGTTAAATATTTCTATTGATTGTTATACCGGACACTCCAATCACACGTTACATAATAGAGCACTTTTCATCTCTCCAATAGTCCTTCTGAATGACATATCTCCTCAACGCTCAGCTTAAGTGTTTTACATGTTTCTGTACCTCTTAATGCTGTAACCCCTTTACCTGCTACTTCTGATCGATGCCACTAAACCTTACTCTCACAGTTATATATTTTAAGATCTAGCACATTGTTCTCAATCCCTCTCAGAAGCCAAACTTTGATTTATGGACCAATTGATAATCATTAGCCATTTCAACACTCTATTCTTCCACACGAGTTCTCACGACTACAGGAAGTGAGTTTTTAAACAAATTCAAAGTAAGAATCTCTCTCACAGTTTAATAACACCCTGACTCACCTTTCAAAATTACTTTGTTTAATTCCTTCAACTCAATGTACGTTTACCCATGGAGGAAATTATAAATTCTAAAACGCTATCTGTAAGGTTCTGGCACAAGCTAACATGCACTTCAAATGGCTTTCTTCACCTCCTCTTGCTGGCCAGATGCCTCCTCCAATAGGGATGCAAATACCTCACACCTTGCACCTATCAGCTTTGTTTGAATCAACAAAATCCACATGGTCACTGGCCACCGCATTCGTGTAGCCATTTTCTCAAATGAAATTGAAAAGACTTCTACATCCTTCCCATCAAATGTAGACAATGCCTGGATGTATTTAAACAGATCCCCATCAGGCCTTTGGCTACCATAGAGTTGCTCATCCTCACTATCTTCCTCATCTAGCCTACCGTCTCCCTTCATCTCCACCATGTTCAGTCGACTTTCCTCTCAAACTACTAACTTTTGAAGTTCAAAATCTCTCGTTTTTGCTTTTCTTTTCCTTTTTCTGTCTTGAATCTTCCTCTACTTTTCTTTTAATTCGACTTTTAACCATATTTCAAACTGTCTCAATTCATTTTTCTTTTAAGTTGTGTTATCTGCAAATGAATTCCAGCCATTTCCAAAGATTCTGATGGTGTTTCCAACAAGATTTAAATGCAAAGCTACAACTGTAATTATCTCTCCTTTTCTCACAGGCAAACACACCTCCAACTCCAGCTTGTCTGCTAATTCTAAAAGCTTTGCCTTGCTCACCTTCTGTAAAATCTCCAACTTCACTTCTTCCACACCCAGAGAAGTCTTAGAGACATAAATAGGCATTGCTACACAAAGCACTGTACAAACCAACCGAATTCAACACCCAGACCAAAAGTCACAAAACAAACAAAAGACGCTGCCTTTGAGCCCAAAACTCTCCCTGTGCACATTCTCCCGTCCCCGCGTTGGTTTTCTCCAGGTGTGCCATTTTCTTCCCACAGCCTAAAGAAATGCAGATTAGGTGAAATTGCCATGTTAAATTGCCCGTACTGTTCAACGATGTGTAGGTTAATTGCAGTAGTCAGGGGTAAATATAGAGTAATGGGGAGGGAAATGCATCTGGATAATTTACTTTTCGGAGGGTTGGTCTTGAGTTGATGGGCCAAATGACCTGCTTCCACACTTTAGGGATTCTAATCCTGAAGCTAATTTGGGATTATCGATTTCGAACCGGACAAGTGTCCCCAGTTTGCTGTGGAGCAGGGACACAAGAAATCTCCCTGAGATAACAGTGGCTGAAGGACCTGAACTTAAGGGAATTTATATTTGCCAGGATTTGGTGTTGAAGAAGCTGTTAGGTCTGAAGGTTGATAAGTCTCCGGGGCCTGATGGTCTGCATCCCAGGGTACTGAAGGAGGTGGCTCGGGAAATCGTGGATGCGTTGGTGATTATTTTCCAGAGTTCAATAGATTCGGGGTCGGTTCCTGAGGATTGGAGGGTGGCAAATGTTATACCACTTTTTAAGAAAGGTGGGCGAGAGAAAGCAGGTAATTATAGACCAGTTAGTCTGACCTCAGTGGTGGGAAAGATGCTGGAGTCTATTATAAAGGATGAAATTACTGCACATCTGGATAGTAGTAACAGGATAGGACAGAGTCAGCATGGACTTATGAAGGGGAAATCATGCTTGACTAATCTTCTTGAATTTTTTGAGGATGTAACTATGAAGTTGGACGAGGGAAATCCAGAAGATGTAGTGTACCTGGTGGCAAGAACAGGAAGGCAGACTACTACCTCAATGGAATCAATTTATGTAAAGGGGCAGTACAGAGAGATCTGGGTGTTCTTGTACACCAGTCAATGAAGGCAAGCATGCAGGTACAGCAGGTAGTGAAGAAGGCTAATAGCATGCTGACCTTCATAACAAGAGGAATTGAGTATAGAAGCAAAGAGGTGCTTCTGCAGCTGTACAGGGCCCAGGTGAGACCACACCTGGAGAACTGTGTGCAGTTCTGGTCCCAAATTTGAGAAAAGACATTCTGGCTATTGAGGGAGTGCAGCGTAGGTTCACGAGGTCAATTCCTGGAATGGCAGGATTACCTTACACTGAAAGACTGAAGCGACTGGGCTTGTATACCCTTGAGTTTTGAAGATTGAGAGGGATCTGATTGAGACGTATAAGATTATGAAAGGATGGACACTCTGGCAGTAGGAAACATATTTCCACTGATGGGTGAGTGCCGAACCAGAGGATACAGCTTAAAAATACGGGGTAGACCATTTAGGACAGAGGTCAGGAGAAATTTCTTCACCCAGAGAGTGGTGGCTGCTCAAAGTTTGCGCGAATATTTGTAGCTCGGGTGCTCGTTGTTGTGGTTCTGTTCACCGAGCTGGAAGTTTTTGTTGCAAACGTTTCGTCCCCTGGCTAGGCGACATCATCAGTGCTTGGGAGCCTCCTGCGAAGCGCTTCTTTGATGTTTCCTCCGGTGTTTATAGTGGTCTGTCCCTGCCGCTTCCGGTTGTCAGTTTCAGCTGTCAGTTTCAGCCATGATTATATTGAATGGTGGTGCAGGCTCGAAGGGCTGAATGGCCTACTCCTGCACCTATTGTCTATTGTCTATTGTCAGACTGAGCTAAAATACTTTAAGATGGTAACTTGGACGCCAACCTTGTCGAAGGTTAGATTCTCAACAGTATGGAAACGTACGGCCTAACAAGTCCACACTGACCCACGGAAGACCAAACCACCCAACCCCACTCCCCTACACCATATTTGCCCCTGACTAATGCACCTAACACGATGGGCAATTTCTCATGGCCAATTCACCTGACCTGCACATCTGTGGAATGTGGGAGGAAGCCATAGCACCCAGAGGAAACCCATGCAGACACAGCTAGAATGTGAAAACGCCACACAGTCATACGTGAGAATTGAATTCACGTCCCTGGTGCTGAGAGTCCGCAGTGCTAACCACTGTGCCGTCCCACTATCTTACAGTAAATGCAGTTGTCAAATGGGTATTCCAGATGTGATGCGGCTGGTCAAACCACGTAACTTTAAGCAAATCACAATTTATTTAAACTCTCTAATAAAAATACAGACAAAAAGAAGAGGAGTTTATAATAACTTTTCTGGGAATCTTAACAGAATAATAGATACAGTACCGTCTACTAAAGAACTGTTCCAATGTACTAACATCCCTTAAACTCATCCCTTGGCAAAAAGGCACATCCAAGGTCAATCAGTCTTGCACGCAGTTCTCCAATCCAGGAGGACACAGAATAGACAAATTTCAGAGAGAGTAACAGTGAGGGATCATTTACTGAAGCATCCAACCTATCTCCGACTGTAAGCACCTGGTGACTGTTACAGCTCAGAAAAACTGGAAAGCCTGGTCTGTGAGAGCTGGCTATTGTTATCATTATTAATGTAGAAAACCCTACAAGCCTCCTAAGTTATTTACTTCAGCTTTTTGCAGTAGACAGTACGGCATTTAAGATCTCTCTTCAAAGAAAATGAGACAATAACCTTTTTTAAAAAGTGACAGCATTGTCAGAAATGTTCGATACCTGGCCCTTTACAATAATGCTCAAGGGGATTCTTCATGTTTCTAGCCACACGATCAACTCAGAGGGACAAACACAGACGTCAGATGTTCAGTGGACAGGCACAGACCACCTTTCAAAGACGTGAGTTAAAGCAGCTGAAACCTATCCAACGTGGAGCACCACATGGTACACACTGGGAAGTGAACAACATCCCGATGGACACACCAACCCCGGAACATGGAATACCATAGGGGACACACCGAGAAGTGAACAGCAGCCAGGCACACACCCCCACCCCCGACATGGAACACACCGGGAAGTGATCAACAGCCCGACAGACACCCCGACTCCTGAACATGGAACACCACATGGGACATATCGGGAAGTGAACAACAACCCGACACACATCCCCTGTCCATGGAACACCACATGGGACACACTGGGTAGTGAAGAACAAGCCGACGCACAAACCCCTGTCCATGGTCCATCACATAGAACACATCAGGAAGTGAACAACAGCCAGACCTGTACATGGAACACCACATGGGACACACCGAGAAGTGAACAAAAGCACAAGACACACGATTTCACTGTTTTGAAACTTCACAACGTCAGCACTCTTTTCACAAAGGAGCCAAAAACCAAGGCCCGGGAAAGATACAGTGGGACGGAACGATTCACATTAAAGACAGAAACAGTCAGTTAATTAAGTGAACGCATATTGTGGAAATAAGGAGAAAAAGACTGGGTAATGTGACTAACTGGAGGATTGACTCTTAGAGAGCAAAATTACAAGAATGAGAATATTGAAAAAAGGTATTTTTAGAACAGCTGAAATGGTTTGTTTAATCAAATTCTAAATTGGCTTCGCAGAACACTTCAAGCAACATAAACTGGGAGAAGATGACCGACTAACACGGAGAGCTGTGCAGACCATGCTAGTGCCCAGTAAACTGGATTATCTGCCCTGCATGGGGAGCATTGGAAACTTTTACTATCATATGAGAATGATACACATATCAAATACACAGAGCTGGGAAAGATTTCTATCTCCATTAGACCAGTATAAAATGTGAGTGTGCGCGTGTGTATGCGTGTGGTGGGGGGCTTGCATTTGGGGTGGTTGAATGTGAAAATCATTGCATGAGAGAAAATATACTGAAAGGAAACCAGGTTAAATATGAACAACTCTCAGGGATTTGGATAATCGACAGAAAGAAACTGAGGGATGTTTCATGGACAGATGAGTTTAAGTGTTTGAGATTATTAAAAGAAAGATCTTTACAGACACTATAGCGATATAGATCAGCATGTTCAGGAACGTCGGTTGAATGGGATTTTTGTCTGAGCTCGAATCAGATTTGTTTCTGCAGGTTTCAACCCGAGAGTGTCAGCAGCAGATTGTTGTCATCTTTAAGTCTGTATTTCATGGCTCAAGGTTCAAACAGCAGATGGGTTTCGTCAGTGAAGTACATTGTGGAGCGGTGAGCAGTTAAAATTAATAATGGTCAGGGCATGGTGTCAGGAATCAGCTCATGGCCAAAGGGATCACCAAAGTTGTGATTCGTCTGTGTCATACACCACCTGCAAGTTCCTCTCCAAGCCACTCACCACCCTGACTTGGAAATATACCAGTGTTCCTTCACAGTCGTTGGGTCAGAATCCTGGAATTCCCTCCCTAGCGGCATTATGGTCAACGAACAACAAGTAGATTGCAGCAATTCAAGAAGGCAGCTCAACACCACCTGCTCAAGGGCAAATAGGAATGGGCTGTCAATGTTGGCCAGCCAGGGATTCCCAAGTCCAATAATTGAATTTAAAAAAAATATATTGGCCGGGTATGGGATGGAGTCCCTGAAGGGAAATGGAGTTTGTAAACATAATAGTGGGCAATGACCTCCACACTCCCAATATTTAAATAACAAGGATAGTGAGACAATGGTTCCCAGCTGAAACTGAGTAGGTCAACATAGAGACCCATGAGTAACACTGCCAGAAACAAGGAAGGAGAAAGTAATTGAACAAGTTCCCTGATGCAGTTAGTAGTGGTCTGTGGAGTCAATATCTGGATTCAGAGTCTCAACATGAACATTAATAGTCACAAGAAGCGAAGACTATATGAAAGAACAGTAACGCAGTCATAACTGGTTTCTAGAAATAAAAACTTAGCTGGACGGTGCGACTTACCAGGGACACCAACGATAGACAGGAAAGGATAATAAAAATATTGAATAATGCTAAGTGCAAAATAGATCCGCCATGATAATGACAGCCAATCATAATATAGCGAAAGGGATGAAATAACATCGGATAAACCCCTGTTCGTTGTTGAAACATTCCAGAGTAATGTTCTCAGTATGTGATCGCTCCTCCCCTTCTCCATCTGGAGCTGCTGATCCCTGTTAGTGCTGTCGATGATGCTCCCGCTCATACTATGGGATAACACATTGAACGATTCCCATTTATAATTAAAAGATGGAAACTCTCCACTGGGATAATTAGAGTCGATGGAGACGAACATTAATCACAGTCACCGAACAAACAGGCTCAGTTAACCCCTTCCTTACATAACATTTCATATCGTAATAAAAGAGATTATTGACTCAGCCTCGATGGAATGGATGAGGGTTACCGACGGACGGACTATAGTTTTTTTTTTCCTTGTACGTGGGAGTATTTCCAGAGAACTGCGGGGCTGTATATGTCTCATTCTGTTTAAAAAGGAGAAAGGGATAAAATAACAGAGCAGCTGCATAAGATGTCTGCTGGGGAAATTTCTGGATACATTAACGCAAGAGAGAAAGTCAGGATTGCAGATGCTCGAGGTCAGAGTCGAGAAAGTGATGCTGGAAAAGCACAGCAGGTCAGGCAGCATCAGAGGAACATTGACATTTCTTGTGTAAGCCCTTCATCAGGAATGAGGCTTGTGGCCCAAGCGAACTGAGAGATAAATGAGAAGGGGATGGTTTTGGGGAAGATAACTAATAATTTGATAGGTAGATGAAGGAAGTGTTGGAGATGATATGTGGGAGAGGAGGGTGGGGCAGATAGATGGGAAGGAAGTTGAACAGGTAGAATGGGGCGGTGCTGAGTTGGATGGTTGAAAACTGGGATAAGTTGGAGAGAGGGTAAATGAGAAAACTGGTGAAATCCACATTGATCCTATGTGGTTGCAGGGTCCCAAGGCAAAAGTTAAGCCTTCCTTCCTCCAGGCGTCGGGTGGTTAAGGTTTGGTGGTGGAGGAGGCCCAGGACCTGCATGTCCATGGCGGAGTGGAAGGGGGAGTTAAAGTGTTCAGCCACGGGGTGGTAGGGTTGGTTGGTGCGGGTGTCCCAGAGATGTTCTCTGAAGTGTTCCACACATTGGCGTGCGGTCTCCCCAATGTCGAGGAGACATCAGGAGTAACGGGTAGTGTAGGCAACGTGTGTGGAAGTGCAGGTAAAACTCCGAAGGATGTGGAAGGATTCTATGGAGTCTCGGATGGAGGTGAGGGGGAGGTGAGGGTGCAGCTTTTCTAATTCTTGTGGTGGCAGGGGAAGGTGCCAAGAGTGGCAGGTGGGTTGTTGGGTGGCGTGGACCTGACAAAGGAGTCACGTGGGGAATGTTCTTTATGGAACGCAGATCGGGGTGGGGAGGGAAATATATCCCTGGTGGTGGGGGCCTGTTTGTAGGTGGCGCAGATGGGTGAGGATAATGCATTGTTTCTGGAAATTTGGCGGGATGGAAGGTGAGGAACAGGATGTTTTTTACCTGTTGAGTTTGGAAGGGTGAATGTTGAAGGCAGAGGTATGGGAAGTGGATGAGATGCTCTGGATGGCACCATCGACCATTTGGAAAGGGAAATTACTGTCTATGAAGAAGGAGGCCATCTGGGATTTACACTGGGTTAAGAGTGTGGTCCTGGAAAAACAGAACTTGTCAGGCAGCATCGGAGGAGCAGGAAAATTCGACGTTTTGGGCAAAAGTCCTTAATCAGGAATAGCGCTTTTGCCCGAAATATTGATTATCTTACTCCTCGGATGCTGCCTGACTTGATGTGCTTTACAAGCACCGCACTCTCGACTGTAATCTCCCGTCTCTGCAATATTCACTTTTGCTTACACGCTATGTTCTGCCAGTTCTATAGTACTGCCTTTAATTTTGTTCTCACTGCTGTAGGAAATATGTTGTTAAACTAGAAAGCATGCCAAAAAGACTTCCAAGTATATTGACAGTGTTGGGTGGGGCGGTGGTGGCAAGTGATGTTGAGCTACACGGAGTGTAGTAAATGAGAAAATGGGCTGGGGCTATATTCCCTGGAGTGTTGTTTCTGAGGAGTGACCTTATTGAGGTTTATCGTGGTTAATCCTGATGCTACAGGGTGAGCTATGCCAAAGGCGAGGGAAATAGTCAGCACAATTGTTCACATTAAAACTGGACAATTATTCATCAACAACATGTTGCCGAACGATAGAGGTAGACTGAAGAATGGGACTGGCCGGAGGAGTCAGAATTTGGAGGGTCCAATCACATGAATGAGAATAAAAATAAAGGTATTTCCATATCAACTGAAAGGATTAGTTATATCACATTCTCAATCCACCTCAGCGAACCAGACCAGCCATCATACACCCAGAGGAGATATCTGTTCAGCATGGAACACTGCGCAGTCCAGGCTAGTGTACCGCTGAACACCACGCTGCAATCAGTCCAGAGCAGTACACTGGGCACACTGTAGCAGTGCATTGATCTATAAACCCAGATGAGATATGTGTTCAACAGGAAGCACTGTGCAGACCGGGTTGGTGTAATGTGCAATGCAACCACAATTTACCCAGAGTATGCAGACCACAGCAGTGCATTGATTTATAAAGCAAAATGAGATATGCGACCAGAGTGTGGAACTGTGTCCATCATCTCAGTGCATTGTTCAGTAACACTGTGTTAGATCACTGCCCACTGTGGGGAAACTTGCAGCCCATGCCGGAAGTAACAGGATGTACAGCTCCAATCCATTTCCAGCTCCATGTCTCCATTGTATCTTGACACAGGGATGCTGTGGGTGTGAACATCACAGCCAGGGAGAGATGGCGGGGAAATCAGTTAAGAATCAACAAATAGGAGGGGTTTGGGTAATAGACAGAGAGAGCGAATTTGAGAGACAATGTCATGGAAGGATGTTTTCCCAGGATACAGAATTCTGAAATGAAGACATTTCAACGGTATCCTGCAACATGAGCCAGTGTTTCCAGGAATGATGGGTGAATCAGATACTGTGAGTTCAGATGACGGAGAGTATTGAGGATGAGCATTTGTTTGGCAGCTTTGTAACTGTGACTAGGGTCAGCAGAATCTTCGACACATTGGGCTGCATCTAACAATAATTTACCACAGTGACATTTTCACTGAGTATAACAGAAGGATTGTCTGTATGAGACTGAGCTAGTTTCCTGTTGTTATCTCAACGAACTCACCTCATTACCTACCTATCCCACCCCATGGCATCCCTCTCATTCAATGCCAGCTCGATTTTCCTTCATGGTTGGAGGTACTCATGAAAGTCCGCATGACCCTAGATATTCTGTGATCCCTGACACTGGTGCCATCTTCAAAAGGCCGAAGGGCACACAGTTCAGCTTTCTCCGGTTGGAGCTGCCCTGCATAGTTTACCCTGTGCATGGCAGATAACGGGCAATTACACAACGGTTTGTCAACAGAGTCACGGAAGTCCTGGTGGATGGGCTAGTACAGAGGAGGACCATTCTCTTCCTAAAGTGGGTCACACTACCAGACCCATCGAGCTTGGTCTGAACTCACCATCCAATTCAGTAGAGCTTCTGCGGTCTGAAGAAATGTCCAGCAATACAGGACAAGCACCAATAACCTTCCCCGTTCTGTCAGGACAAGGGTCACCGTATTCTCTCTGCTTCCTCATACTCACTGCATATTTGTTATAGCACCGACCTCTGAACAAGGCTCATGCTCCACCACTCTCACTACTGCCAGCAGTCTCCCTTTCTCTCTCTCTCCCTCCACTTTACATCCCACACCAATAACACTGCATAGATAAAACAGTGTGGATTGACTCTCTCCAGACACCTCACCATGTCCCCCACCCACACCAGCACTAACAGCAAGGCCACCCGCTCCTACCCTTCTCCCTCCCTTTCTCCCATTCCAGGAGAAACAGTCTGAAATGGACAGAACGGGCCAAGTCGGGAGTGGCTTATGTGTAGTGCATGAGATACATTCCGTCACCCCCACCCGACATGTGGGGAGGGCTCTGATAGGAGCCAGAGAGTACCAGGATGCCTCTTGTGGAGATTCTGAAACATCCACGTCCCACCAACCGAGCAATTCTCACTTTAAACCCACTGGCAGTTCTATTCACCCCAACACAACATAAAATCCGTGGCCCTGATGCCATCTCCGTTTTAGGTTGAGCTAGTACACCCAAGGTTTCGGTGGGCAGAAGGGTGGGCTCACAACGCATCGCCACCACCAGCTCCCAGGAAGGGAGCATGGAGGCTCCCTCCTTCACCTCCTCCTGTAAACAGCTCAGATACTGAAACCAATCTGTAATATTTTCTGCTCTCCACACTTGTCCTGATATCTTCAATAATCTATGCTCATATACACGCAGTGCCCTCTGCTCCAACACCCCTTCATACTGGTACAGAATGTATTATATTGATTTCAGAGTTATTCCTACAAAAGTGCATCACCTCACACTGCACCTCACATTGATTCTGATCTCCCACAAACCTGAACCCTACGCCATTGTGTCACTGTCCTGCTGGAGTTCCACGCTGATCTCCACGAACTTTAAAATTCATCCAGGTTTGGTATCTGCAAACATTGAACTTTCCCTACAATAACACTCCACACAGAAATACTGACTCACTCATTATTGTGATCAAGTGCAATACTAACACACTCCCTGAGGACAGACCTAAATACTGGCAAACACCAGAGAGAATAATTGAAATATTGACAAGGCTACCATGGAGCAAGAGAATTACTGACAGGCACTCCATGTCTCTGTGTGTTTCTGTGTATGAGTGAGTGTCTCTATGACTCGGCATTAGTGTGTATCTATCTGTGTGCATCAGTGTGAGGTGAGTCTGCAGTCTCTATGGTGCTTACAGTGATGTAGAACCCCCCAGATACGAGATCCAATGAAGGGCCCATGCACTTTTGTCCACAGATGCTGTCAGACCGGCTGAGCTTTCTGTTGCTGTCAGTCTCTGCTGGCCTCCCCATACAACTGTACACGTGGGAGTGGAGGGTGATAATCATTAGGGATTCAGTATGGGAGGGATAGAGGGAAGGTAGCAGCTCACAGCACCATCCAAACACAGAAAGACAGACACACAAAAACACATACATAGTTACACAGACACAATCCGACACATAGTCACACACACGCGCGCACACAAAACACACACACACACACAGATGCAGTCAAAAACAGATACATGCATCGATGGACACACTCACAGAAACAAACACACACGCAGGCACACATACAGGTGCACACAGACACACACACATACTCAGAGAAACCCCACACCCACAGACACAACCACACAAACACACACACACACCCGGATGCAGAGTGACACAGACGCACAAACAGATACACAGAGACGTACATATGCCGACTTACTTACACGCGCACACTCGTGTCCCTCAGCCCTACATTCTGATGTTCCATTCAGCTCTTCGGACCTGCGACACACGGGCAGATCGAGGCCACTCCGATGGTTAGGTGAAGTTTCGGAAATGTACTTGGAAAATCCAGGGTCAGGAAGTGAACCGCCACCCCCAATCCATCTTTCCAGTCTTCCCCTCTCTATAACTTCTGCTCGAGATGTGGGTCAGACCCAGGTTCGCTGGGAATGCAGTTCCCATACCCCATCCAGGGTTAACTCAAAACATCTTCTGCTCTCCTTGAATGTAACGTTGTACAACACAACTTCCAGGAAAATAACCAGTTACTTTCCAAAAGAATAACATGACAACATAAGAAATGAGAGCAGGAGTAGGATATTCGGCCCCTCAAGCCTGCACTGTCTTTCAATAAGGGCATGGCTGATCTAATCAAGCGCTCAACTCCACTTTCCTACTAACGCCTTGCTTCCCTCAACTTGCTGATATGTGAAAAGCCATTCACCCTGTCAGTGTCCCTTGGATGCTACCTGAACGGTTGTTCTTTTTCAGCATTACACTCTTTCAACACAGACACACATACACACACACATATACGCACAGCTACCCCACACCCAGATACACACACATGCCCAGATGCAGAGAGAGATGCAGGTGCACAAACAGACACACAGAGATGTACACACGCCGACCGACACACACACACACACACAAAACACACACAGCCACAGATGTCACCAGTTTCGTCATTTCCTTTCCCCCCACCTTATTCCAGATCCGACCCTACAACTCGGCCCCTCCTTCTTGAACTGTACATCCTGTTCGTCTTCCTTCCCAACTATCCACTCCACCTTCCACTCTAAACAATCACCTTCAGCCCACCTTCATTTAACAATCGCCTTCCCAGCTACTTTGCCCCCCAGCACCACCGCCTTCCATTTATCCGTCAGACCCCTTGGCCACAAGCCTCATTCCTAATGAAGGGATTATGCTCGATATTTCGACTCTCCTGCTCCTTGGATGCTGCTTGAACAGTTGTGCTTCTTCAGCACCACACTCTTTCAAGACAGGCACACGCACACACACACACAGACACAGAAACAAATACACAGACAGACTCAGACACAGACAGACACACGTAACGACACACACCCAAACACACTGACAGCCACACTTCCCACCCACGAAGACAACGACATTCTCCCTCCACACACAGACACTCACACTCCCCACACACGCACACATAGGCTCACACACTGGCACACACAGGCGGACACAGACACACACACACACAGACACACACACACGGACAGACATACTCAAACAGTCACATGCACACCCACAATCCCCACACATGCACATATCCGCCAACACAGGCACGCACAAACAGATATATAGACTCAAATAGACACACCCTAACACAGGCGCAGACACATGCAAAACACACACGAACACACAGACACAAACAAACATAGACACATTCACACACACAGGCACAAAGATACGCAAACAGACAGACATACACACAGGCATACAGACAGAAGCTCACACTCATTGACGTGCACCACACAGAAAACACACCCACACAAACCAACACACAGGCAAGCCCACGCACAAACTCTCGCACACACAAACAGATAGATACCCACAACCACCCATACACAGACACCCACATTCCCCACACACATGCACACACACAGAGATGTATACTGACACACAGGCACGCACACACACAGAACAAGGACACACACTAACACACACAGATACACAAAGACCTGCTTACACACACAGACGCACATACATACACACAGCTGCCCACACAGGCATACAAACACATAGAAACACAGACAGATGCACACACACAGGCACGCACACACACATCCAGTAAAATGCAATGTTTAGTGATTTACCCTTACAAATAATCTTAGATGGAAGAAAGGATTGAAAAGTCCTAAAAGGCTCCAACAGAGCATGGCATTTTATCATTTTCAGCACAAGAGGGAGAGGCAGAGGGAGAGGGAGGGGAGGAATGGAGGTTTTGAACACCATTCAATGATTCACCCCAAAACAAAACAGTTCCCATTCCACACAGATGCAGAAATAGAGATGCAAACATACATACACACACTAATGCAGAACACACAAAGAGATAGATACACATATAGAGACACACAAATTGACAAGCGCGGACAGAAATAAGCAGATGCATACAAACACACATGCAAGCATAGAGTTATACAGGGGGTTTGAAAACAGACATATCAGCCCATACACTCAATTCTAACGATAATCTCAAACTAAACTCGTCCCACGTTCCAGCGCTTGGAACATATTTTTCCAAACCTTCACTTATTCTTGTACTTAATAAAATGTCTTTTAAACGTTGTAACTTTACCCACATCTATCACTTCTGAGGACGTTCATGCGAAACACGAACCAAACGATGTGTAATCACAATGCACTTCATAGGTCCTGATCAGATATACACAAGAACTCTGTGGGAATCTCGATTGCTGGAAATCTTGATGAGATGTTCTGATCATCAATAGCCAGAGCTGAGGTGCTGGAATACATGAGGCTGACTAAACATTGTGCGATTATTAAACAAACTGGCAAGGAAATGCCAGGGAACAATAGACAAGTGAGCCCGACATCGGTTGTGGGCAAGTTGTTGGAGAGAATCCTAACGACAGGATTTACATGTATTTGGAAAGGCAAGGACTGATAAAGGAAAGGCAGCATGGCTTTCTGCATGGGAGGTCATGTCTCACGAACTGGATTACTTTTTATTTTAACAAGTAGCAAAAGGCATTGATGAAGGCAGAGTAGTGGACATGATCTATATTGGCTTCAGTAAGGCATTCATCAAGGTTCTCCATGAAAGACTTGTTAGCAAGGTGAGATCTCATGGAATACAAAGAGAACTAGCCATTTGAATACAGAACTGGCTCAAAGATAGAAGACAGAGGGTTGTGGTGAAGGGTTTTTTTTTTTTCAGAATGGATGCCCGTGTCCAGTGGTGTGCCATAAAGATTGGTGCTGGTTCCACTGCTCTTCATCATTTACATAATTGATTTGAATGTGAACACAGGAGGTATGGTCAGTAAGTTCATATTTGACTCCAAAATTGAAGATGCAGAGGACAGAGAAAATGATTACCTCAGAATATAACGGGATTTTGATCAGATGGACTAATGGGTTGAAGAGTTGCAGATGAACTTAATTTAGATAAATGTGAAGTGCTACAGTTTGGAAAGGAAAATCAAGGCTGTAACGAGCTGCTAGAGGAAGCTGTGCAGGCTGGGACAATTACAACATTTAAAAGCCATATCGACGGGCACATGAATAGGAAGTGTTTAGGGGGATAGAACATAGAAGAATACAGCGCAGTACAGGCCCTTTGGCCCTCGATGTTGCGCCGATCCAAGCCCACCTAACCTATACTAACCCACTATCCTCCATATACCTATCCAATGCCCGCTTAAATGCCCATAAAGAGGGAGAGTCCACCACTGCTACTGGCAGGGCATTCCATGAGTGAAGGACTTACCCCTAACTTCAGTCCCATATCTACCCCCCCCCCCTTAATTTAAAGCTATGCCCCCTTGTAATACCCGACTCCATACGTGGGAAAAGGTTCACACTGTCAACCCTATCTAACCCCCTAATCATCTTGTACACCTCAATCAAGTCACCCCTAAACCTTCTTTTCTCTAATGAAAACAGCCCCAAGTGTCTCAGTCTTTCCTCATACGATCTTCCTTCCATACCAGGCAACATCCTGGTAAACCTCCTCTGCACCCGTTCCAGTGCCTCCACATCGTTCCTATAGTATGGCGACCAAAACTGCACACAATATTCCAGATGCGGCCGCACCAGAGTCTTATACAACTGCATCATGACCTCAGGAGTCCGGAACTCAATTCCTCTACCAATAAAAGCCAGTACGCCATATACCTTCCTCACCGCACTATTTACCTGGGTGGCAACTTTCAGAGATCTGTGTACATGGACACCAAGATCCCTCTGCTCATCCACACTACCAAGTATCCGATCATTAGCCCAGTACCCCATCTTTTTGTTATTCTTCCCAAAGTGAATCACCTCACACTTAGCTACATTGAATTCCATTTGCCACCTTTCTGCCCAGCTCTGCAGCTTCTCTATATCCTGCTGTAACCTGCCACATCCTTCCTCACTGTCAACAACTCCTCCGACTTTCGTATCATCCGCAAACTTGCTCACCCAACCTTCTAACCCCTCTTCCAGGTCATTTATAAAAATGACAAACAGCAATGGTCCCAAAACAGATCCTTGCGGAACACCGCTAGTGACGGCACTCCATGAAGAAACTTTGCCATCAACTACTACCCTCTGTCTTCTTCCATCCAGCCAATTCCTAATCCAAACCTCCAACTCACCCTCAATGCCATATCTCCGTATTTTCTGCAGTAGCCTACCATGGGGAACCTTATCAAACGCCTTACTAAAATCCATATATACCACATCTACCGCTTTCCCCTCATCAACCTCCTTCGTCACCTTTTCAAAGAATTCAATAAGGTTTGTGAGGCACGACCTGCCCTTCACAAAACCATGCTGACTATCCTTGATCACATTATTCCTATCCAGATGTGCATAAATCCTATCCCTTACAATTCTCTCTAAAACTTTGCCCACAACAGAAGTGAGACTCACCGGCCTATAGTTACTAGGGTTATCCCTACTCCCCTTCTTGTACAAGGGAACCACATTTGCTAGGGGAAGGGCCTGTGCCCGAAACGTCGAATCTCCTGTTCCCTGGATGCTGCCTGACCTGCTGTGCTGTTCCAGCAATAAAGTTTCAACCACATTTGCTCGCCTCCAATCTTCTGGCACTACTCCTGTAGACAAAGAGGACATAAAAATCAAGGCCAATGGCTCTGCAATCTCCTCCCTTGCTTCCCAGAGAATCCTAGGATAAATGCCATCAGGCCCAGGGGACTTATCTATTTTCACCTTTTCCAGGATTTCAAACACCTCTTCTCTACATACCTCAAAGCCATCCATTCTACTTAGTTGTGACTCAGTATTCACATCGACGACAATGCCCTGTTCCTGAGTAAATACTGAAGAAAAGTATTCATTCAGTGTCTCCCCAATCTCTTCCGCCTCCACACGCAACTTCCCACTACTGTCCTTGACTGGACATATTCCTACCCTAGTCATTCTTTTATTCCTAACATACCTATAGAAAGCCTTAGGGTTTTCCCTAATCCTACCGACTAAGGACCTTTCATGTCCCCTCCTTGCTGCTCTTAGCTCTCTCTTCAGGTCGTTCCTGGCTACCCTATAACTCTCAATCGCCCCAATTGAACCTTCACGTCTCATCTTGAGATAGGCCGCCCTCTTCCATTTAACAAGGGATTCCAATTCCTTATTAAACCACGGCTCCCTCGCACGACCCTTTCCTCCCTGCCTGACAGGTACATAATTATCAAGGACACTCAATAGTTGCTCCTTGAACAAGCTCCACATATCATTTACACTCTTGCCTTGGAGTCTACTTTTCCAAGCCACACATCCTAAGTCATGCCTCACCGCATCATAATTTCCCTGACCCCAGCTATAACTCTTGCCCTGTAGTACACACTTATCCCTCTCCATCACGAGAGTAAAAATCACCGAATTATGGTCACTATCCCCAAAGTGCTCATCTACCTCTAATTCTAACACCTGGCCTGGTTCGTTACCCAGAACCAAATCCAGTATGGCCTCACCTCTTGTTGGCCTGTCTACATATTGTGTCAGGAAACTCTCCTGCACACATTGAACAAACACTGACCCATCTGACGAACTTGAGCTATAGCTTTCCCAATCAATATCAGGAAAGTTAAAGTCCCCCATAACAACCACCCTATTACTGTCACTCATCTCCTGAATCACCTTCCCTATCCTTTCTTCAATGATTCTAGGACTATTAGGAAGCCTGTAAAAGGGTGACCTCACCTTTCCTATTCCTAACCTCAGCCCAAACTACCTCAGATGGCAAGTCCTCATCCATCGTCCTTTCCACCACTGTAATACTATCTTTGACAAGCAATGCCACACCTCCCCCTCTTTTACCCCCACCTCTGACCCTACTAAAATATTTAAATCCTGGAACCTGCAACAGCCAATCCTGTCCCTGTTCTAGCCATGTCTCCGTAATAGCCACAACATCGAAGTCCCAGGTACCAACCCACGCTGCAAGTTCACCTACCTTATTTCGTATACTTCTTGCATTGAAGTATACACACTTCAAGCCACTTCCCTGTTTACAGGCACCCTCCTTGGAAATTGATGCCATGTTCCTCACCTCCCTACACTCCAGGCCCTGCACCCTGAAGCTACAATCTGGGTTCCCATGCCCCTGCAGAGTTAGTTTAAACCCCTCCCAAGAGCACTAGCAAACCTCCCCACAAGGATACTGGTGCCCCTCAGGTTCAGATGTAGACCATCCTGTTTATAGAGGTCCCACCGTCCCCAGAAAGAACCCCAGTTATCCAAAAACCGGAATCCCTCCCTCCTGCACCATCCCTGTAGCCACGCATTTAAGTGTTCTCTTTCCCTATTCCTCGAATCTCTATCACGTGGCACGGGTAACAAACCAGAGACAACAACTCTGTTCGTTTTAACTCTGAGCTTCCAACCTAGCTCCCTGAAAGCCTGTCTAACATCCTCGGCACTCCTCCTACCTATGTCGTTGGTGCCAATATGGACCACGACTTCGGGCTGCTCCCCCTCCCCCTCCAGGACCCGGAAAACACGATCAGAGACATCACGTACCCTTGCACCTGGGAGGCAACATACCAAACGTGAGTCTCTCTCGTTCCCACAAAACCGCCTATCTGTGCCCCGAACTATCGAGTCCCCAATTACTACTGCTCTGCTCTTCTTCACCCTTCCCTTCTGAGTAACGGGGACAGGCTCCGTGCCAGAGACCTGAGCCCCGTTACTTACCCCTGGTAAGTCATCCCCCCACAAGTATCCAAAACGGTATACTTGTTCTTGAGGGGAACGGCCGCAGGGGGTCCCTGCACTGGCTGCTTCCTCCCAGTCCCCCTCACTGTCACCCATCTATCTGCCATCTTTGGAGTTACTACTTCCCTATAACTCTGATCTATGACCCCCTCTGCCTCCCGAATGATCCGAAGTTCATCCAACTCCAGCTCCAGTTCCCTAACACGGTCTTGGAGGAGCTGGAGATGGGTGCACTTCCTGCAAGTGTAATCGGCAGGGACGTCGATGGCATCCCTCACCTCATACATGTTGCAGGAGGAACATTGCACTGCCTTCACTGCCATCCCTCTAAAGCTAACTTTTATTTAAAAAAAACTGGGTCTAAAGAATACAACAAGCAAAATTCAGCACTTACCTACTTACCAAAACAGGTGTTATTATTAGGTTAGAGGAGGAGGGCGGGTGGGAGGCACTACCCGTGTAGTGCCTCGGATTCCTCTCCTTCGCGCTTTTAAAGGGGGAAAAAACCTACCCAGGTAAGCTTACACTAACTGCTTCCGGGTCTCGGCTGCCCCTCTGGTCGTCGTCACTTCCCCCTGGTGCTCCCGCTCTTTTTGTGAAGAGAGAGTGAAAGAGAAAAAAAAACACCGCTGCCCGCTACCGGTAAGCACTTTTAAAACCAAACGGTCTTACCTTCGCTGCTGCTCGCACTGGAAATGACCGACGGCTTCGAAGGGTGAGTATAAATACTCACCGCTTTCCTTCCCGGCTGCCCCTCTGGTCGTCGTCACTTCCCCCTGGTGCTCCCGCTCTTTCTGTGAAGAGAGAGTGAAAGAGAAAAAAAAACATATGGGCCAAATGCTGGCAAATGGAACTACATTAATGTAGGACATCTGTTTGGCAGGGAAAAGTTGGTTCGAGCTGGGTAGCTCTATGATACTATGTCTTCTGTATACCTTTCTCCTGTCATCTTAAAATTACCCCCTCGTCTTGAAACCCATCACCCTAAGGAAAGGGCACCTTCCATTCAACATTATCTATAACTCTCTTTGTTTTATAAACCTCTATAAGGTTGATAAGGTCTCAACTTTCCAAGCTGCAGTGGAAAAAGGTCCTTGTCCATCGAGCCTGTCCTTTTAACGTAAACACTTAATTCCCTGCAACAGGGAGAAAGTGAGGACTGCAGATGCTGGAAATCAGAGCTGAAAAATGTATTGCTGGAAAAGCGTAGCAGATCAGGCAGCATCCAAGGATCAGGAGAATCGATGTTTCGGGCATAAGCCCTTCTTCAGGAATGAGGAAGGTGTGCCAAGCAGGCTAAGATAAAAGGTAGGGAGGAGGGACTTGGGGTGGAGACGTTGGGAATGCGATAGGTGGAAGGAGGTTAAGGTGAGTGTGATCTGCCAGAGAGGGTGTGGGGGTGGAGAGGTCGGGAAGAAGACTGCAGGTCAAGAAGGCAGTATTGAGTCCGAGGGTTGGGATTGAGATAAGGTGAGGGGGGAGGGGAAATGAGGAAGCTGGAGAAATCTGCATTCATCCCTTGTGATTGGAGGGTTCGTAGGCGGGAGATGAGAGTGAATATTAAGGAGGTCGCAACAGAGCTACTGAACGAATTACTGACTATTCGTCAAAGCTGGTTAGATTCTGGAAAGGATCCTGCAGACAGGAAAACAGCTTTGGTTCCCCTAAACATTTAAAACAGAACGGAGAGGGCAAACAGAAAACTAAATAGCTTGATGTCAGCTGTGAGAAAAACATTGTAACCTTTCAGAAGGAATGTGACAACTAGACACTTGGAAAATAATGATCTGATTTTCACCAGGGCCCCTGTTCCCCAGCATTTCTGGAAGTTAGTTTCTGCACCTTCTTCTGTGGAGACAGATCCAATGTATTCCTCTCAGCAGGCAGGTGGCTCCTATCAGCTTGTGATATTTCGGAGGACTGCACTCCGGACATGTCGCTCACTCTTGCCTGGAAAGTTCCAGACTCAATCCAATACACTTCATGGTGATGGATATGTAATCCACTCTGCCGGGAAAATTCCAGAATCAATCCAGTTCACTTCGTGGTGAGTGTCAGCACAGTCCTGTCCCTGGTGTGAGTTTGAAGAAGGAGACACAGCTCAGTGACTACCTCATTTTTGAAAGACGCTGGTTTCACATTTTACACTTGGAAATGGTCCAGCTTAGACAAATGTTCTTGGAAATTCCTGGTAAGAACATGCAGTGCCCTGGTCCTCCCTGTGTACACAGTTTCTCTTCTGTGTATCCACAATTCCATGTGTTTACCATGGACCCAGAACACTCTGTAAATGCAGTGCTCATATCTCGTTCAGAGTTGGGTCACCATAGACTTGGATATCCCTGAATAGACGCAGCAGCTGATAACAAAAACTGTGAAAAGCGTCCACAGAACGTCTCTTTACTCTGTAATTACTGGAGCAAGTCAAATCCTCACACACGGTGCACCCAACCAGTGTTGAAAATGTTTCTGTTCTTAGCAGAAAAAAACAGTTACATCTCTGCACGGCCGTACAGTTACACTTCCTTTCTCCAAAAAAAGTCAGTTGATAATGTGGCATTCCGTTTCTTTGTATCTCATCAACTATAAGGGCGGCACGAGTATTGCTGATGGAGTTGATCATTACACTCAGAGAAGAGAGATAGAGGGAATATAACTCAATGTAAACAGGGACACATCTAAATTCACATGATATTCAGGAATATGGGTAAAAGGGGAAATTTTAGAGTAAGCTCCCATGTTATTTTTCTTCTGGTTCATCATCAGCAGTTCCTATGTTTGCTTTTTATTTCTCTCTCTCTCTCTCTCTCTCTTTTTCTCGCTAGGCATTTCTACATCCACTCAACTAACCTTCCTCTCGCATATCCGACCATCTCTGATATAAATAACATTACTTCCCAGTTGATTTCAGTTGTGATATAGGGTCACTAGATTCGAAACTTTATCTGTTTTTCTCCTGACAGAGGCTGCCATACTTGCTGAGATTCTCCAATATTTTCAGAGGCTGTGGAATTTTATTTCAGATCTCCATCATCCACAGTTCTTTGGTTTATTTCCCCTTTAATTCTGTTGTTTCACGAGATGTCAGCATCACCAGCTAGGGCAGCATTTGTCATCCATCACTAAATGCCGTTGACTGCGAGACCATTTGTCAAGACAATATGGAGCCAACCTTTTTTTTTGTGACACTCGGTTTCTTTACCAAAGGCTATCAGTGAAATAATAAAAGAAATCCTGATGTTTCATGGTTGCTGTTTGTAAAATGAGGTTTCTTTCCAATTGTTGCCACTTGAATTTAGGTTCTATCATTGATTCTGGTAGAATTTGAAACAATGCCTTTAGAGTCACGACACAGCAAGTGAAATTATTATTCTGATATGAGGTTCCTATTATGAAATAACTGGAGAGACAAGTACAAGCTTGTAGTCAAAATATTTGTAACTGGAAGAGTGGTCAGAAAAGAACTGGAGCCGTAAAATCTGAAGTTAACAAGGCGGCAGATGATGGCTTATTTTGGAACAGCACTGAGGCAGAGCTGGAGACTGGGGATATTATAGTGGTGGGAGTAGGCAGGTTTGAAAGCAGAGAGAATATAGAGACATAGAACAGTTCAAGGCAAAAGAAAAACTCGTGTCTGAACAGTCTTGTTCCTTCTTAGATGTTTATGAGTGAGGATTCGTAAATTGATAGAAATGAAGTGGAATTTGTGACTGAAACTGAAGATAACAGGTTATATATTTGTTACATATAAATAGCAGAAATAGCAATAACTTTCCCCATCGCTATTAGAATTGACAGAAATAGGCTTACCCGGAACAACAATACTAGCGAGGATAGGATAGTAACCTGCCTGAATAATCATCAGTACGGCTCGTGTCCGCAACTCTAACCATGCCCAATCCCGAGAAAGCCACTTAAGACCCAAGTGTAAACTACTGTCCATTGTTGGAACATTCGACTCTCATGCTGTCAGATTCTGATCCATTGTTGGAACATTCCAGTCTGTTGTTCTAAGATTCTCTTCCTCTCCCCCTCCCTGCAGCTGCTGACCCCGATCATCTTGAGGATGACGCTGCCGCTGATAATATGGAATAACAGGTTGAAGGAAACCCATTACTAATGGAAGAGGGAAACTCTTCAATGACACAGTAAGTATCCATGGAGACTGACATCAATCACAGTCAATGTACAAAAAGCTCCAGTTAACCCTTTCACTACAATCCTTATAAGTCACAATAATACTTGGTCTGGTTGGGATGTTGTCATCGTTGAATATTGAGCTAATAACATCATCTTTAACTGCAAAGTTAGGGGTGAGACAGAGAGATGGTGCTTTCTATTCACTAGCTCGATGATCCTAAGATGTTTTGGCAGGGACGGAATTGCTGGGCTCCCAAGGCCGGCTGTGTCTGATAACCAGCCCCGCTGCATCCTATTGTTTTATTTAGTTATGTTTAACTTTGACATGTATCTTACCACCATTTAACGGCTTATGTGGGGTTAGGCATTTCTGAGAGGCTCCTACAGTGCCATAAACAGTGTAGATATAGTCCATGCCTCGTGGTCCTTACAGGTGCGGCCTGGTCCTGTGGAGTGCCGGTCAAGCTGTCACAGTACCAGGATTCTTCGTTTTACCTTTCCCCAATTATTGCTGGGGTCTCAGCAGGATTTTAAGATTGGAAATCTCTTCCAGCTGCTTCACCCTCTCTGAGATTTCTCACAGAATTGTCTTTTTGATGTTCTTTCCTCCTGCATTGGAGAACTCCAGATGAGACAATCTATTTCCTGACTTTTTTGATGGACATGTGTGTGTTTAGGATGTTACCATATTGGAACAGCTATGTTTTAGTAGTTAAACAATCTATTATTCTGCTTTTTTGTGTTTTGTCGGCAATGCTTGAACGAAGTGTGTTTTGCTTAATGTCTAATATTTTGACCAAGCGAATTGCATCTGAAACACAGCACCTCACATTTATCTTTAAAATTAAAAAAAAGTTCCGGTCAAAACTACCTTCGTCATATATTTTGAGATGTGTCTGCTCAGTTCCATAACAAAAAGGACAGATATTCACATTTTAATTGGCTAATTATTTAATGAACAACATGTTGCAGAAACACGGGATTTCACAGCGGAATGCACCATGCTGGAGGAGTGATCGCTCTATCTGGAATTATATCGCAAAGTTAATCCACCTCCCAGATCCAGCCCAGACCGTATGAGCACAGATGAGATATCTGTTCAACATGGAGCAGGTTCAGTACAACCTAGCAATCAGTCTATGATGGAATGTAGCACAGATCTCTCTCGTCCACTAGCTATCTGTCCAACACGTGGAGCAGTACAGTACACACCGATGCATTGATTCAGAAACATTGACAAAACGGTCTGTCCAGCATGGGGTGATATGCAGCCCACACCAGTGTCCTGCTCAAATGACGTGGACAAGGCATCTGTACAGTATGGGGGATCTGTGCAGTGAATGGATCTGTAAGCCTGGAACAGTTACTGTCTAAGCAGCTGTTTTCAACACTCCAGTACATTGCTCAGTAACACTGTATTAGATCACTGCCCATAGTGAAGAAACCTGCAGCCCATGCTGGAAGTGGCAGGATGTGCAGCTCCCATCCATTTACAGCCCCATATGTCCACTGTGCCATGACAAGGGGGTGCTGTGGGTGTGAACGCCACTGCCAGAGAGAGATGATGAGGACGTCGGTTTAAATATCAACAAACAAAATATTTTTGGGTAAAAAAGGGACAGGGAGATTGAAAGCCAATTTCATGGAATATCACAGGTTTCAGAATGCTGAAATGAAGATATTTTGACAGCATCCTGGAACATGAGCCAGTATTCCCAGAAATGATGGGTGAATGGGATATTGGAGTGAGTTCGGATGATGGAAAGTTTTGGGTGAACATTTCTTCTTCAGCTTTGTAACTGGGAGTGGAGTCAGCAGATTCTTCAACTCATTGGGCAGAAACTAACATTCATTTATCTCAGGGCCATTTTCATTGAGTGTGACTGAGGGATCATCTGCATGAACCGGGTCAGTTTCCTGGTGTTACCTTATCGAACTCACCTCATTAACTACCCACCCCACCCCATAGAGTCCCTCTCATTCAATGCCAGCCTAATTCTCCCGCCCTTCATGGCTGGAGGTAAACACCATCGCTTGGATGCCCCGTGGATGTTCTGTGATCCCTGGCACTGGTACCATCTTTAAAAGACCAATTGGCACACGGTTGAGCTTTGTCAGTTTGGAGCTGCCCTGCATAGTGGTGTGAGCTCACCACCCAGCTCAATGCAGGATCTGCGGTCTGAAGAAATGTCGAACAATACAGGACAGACATCAATAACATTCTCCATTCTGCCAGGATAAGGGTCACCGTCTTCTCTCTGCTCCCGCACACTCATTGAAATCTGTTATAATATCTACCCCAGACAAGGCGCATGCTCAATCACTCTCACTGCTGCATGCACACCTTCTATCTCTCTCTCTCTCCACTTTACCCCCACACTATAAACACTGTATATCTGTTATAGCACCTACCCGAACAAGGCTCATGCTCCACCACTCTCACTGCTGCACGCAGCGCTTTTCCTCTTTCTCTCTTTCTTTCTCGCCTTTCCATTACCCTAACACGGTGAGAGAATATTCTGGAGAATACCGATTATGGAATGTTCCAGAAAATGTTCCAAGTACTTTCGTTTTTCAGGAAAATGTCAGTGTACCAGTATGTAATATTTAAGAGGAAGGAGGAGAGATGTATGGTTTTCAAATCACATCCAATTAAAATCCATAATAAGGCCAAACAACCCTTCAAATGTGCTCTAGCATATAATGAGTTTGCGGATTATGTGATGGTTTTCTCAGCTCCATGTTGCAGGAACTTTCAGTTATTCAACCCCCTGGGTTCCTGTCACTGATCAGACGACACTCAGGCACTTTTACCCCGGTTTTCTTCAAGCGCCTGTTCGAGGGCATTTCCCATGGGGACGGACACTCCAAACAATATATTCCATAAGTTGTATACTTTTATGTAATGATAAACTCATTTTACACAGACTGACCAAAATCTACACTTCTTTTATGGTTACGGTAAGCAATAACAATTAGTATTCTGGTTATTTCACTTGTCTCACCTTATATTATTTAGCCAAAGACAGCTTTCAAGCACTTGTCTCGTTATTAAATCCAATTTTATGGCGAGAACATTTTTACCCTCAGCCGTTATCTTGACCGTTATATGAAATGTATCTTTTTCACTTGTTAGGAAAGTTTCTATTGTCCTTTGTCTGTAGCTGTTTCTGTCTGTAACAGTTACACAATCGCCCACTCATTTAGCTGGATGGCTGGTTTGTGATGCAGAAGGAGGACGCCAGCACATTTTAAATTTCCCTCACTAACAGAGGTTACCATGAAGAGACGCTCTCTCAACCTCACCCCAACATCTTGGGGGCGCCGACCCTCAGATTTAACCACCACGAGTGGTCTCTGTTACATGAAAGAACAGCCCATGGTCCATTGGAACTCTATTCTATCACTTTTGCATTTATTTTATTTACCTACTTTCCCATTTGTTTTGCATTGTGTTCCTGGGTGTTTTGGATTAGTGTCATTTTGTACTACTGCCAGCATTTCTCCCACACCGTATATTCCGGCCACATAATCCTTGACTCCATTGTTATGTATGAACTTTCTGTCTGAGCCTCAAAAATATTCAATATCTCTGCTTCCAATACTCTGCGGGAAGAGATTTCCAAAGTCGCACAACACTGAGAAAATAATAAATAATCTCATCTGGGGTACGAAGTTGTTATTTTGTCTCCTTATCTGAGAAAGGATACAATTACATTGGAAGCAGTTCAGAGATGTTTCACTTTACGTATTCCTGGGATGAAGGGCTTATATTATGGAGGCTTTAACAGATTATTCTTGGAATGAGAGGTGATCTTATTGAATTATGCAAGACCTTGAGGAGCATGGATCAGGTAGATAACCATTGGGTGTTTGTCTAGTCCAAACTTGCCATTGTCATAGAACCTCTATAGTGTGGAAGCAGGATATGCTGTCCATTTAGTTCACAGTGACCCACCGAACGGCATCCCACCCAGACCTATCCCCCTACCCTAACCATGTAATCCTGCGTTTTCCATGACAAAACCAGCTGACTTACACATCACTGAGCACTATGGGCAATTGAGCATGGTCAATTAAGTCGAATCTGAACATCTTTGGACTGTGGGAGGAAACTGGATCACCGGGAGGAAACACACACAGATACGGGGGGAATTGAAGGTTGCAATTGAACCCAGCTCCTTGGTGATATGAGGCAGCAGTGCTAACCACAGGTCCACCATGTTGCTCTGGTATTTCTATTAGTTATATGTGGCTGACTAAAGAAATCTGCCTGACTTGTTCCTATCCCTGAACCTGACCCAGTCTGAGACCTTTATTATCGGCCATATCTCCAACCTGGTTACATTTAAATTTTTTGCAAACAATGGAGGAGCGGTACTAGAAAAGGTAACAGTCGCACCCTACAACCACAGTCAGAACCGGAGTGACAAGAATTCACAAAGTGGGCATTTATTCAAGTGCGAATATTTTTCCCAGAAGTTTATGATGGCTGAATCTTTATATTATATTGAGGCTGGCTTAATCTGATTTTCCATAGACATGTGTATCAGGGATAATGGAGAGAAAAGTGCAGCTGAGAGCACAATGAGTTGAACCATGACCTACTTTACTGGTGGAGTAGTGTCAAAGGGTCGAATGGCCCACTCATGTCCCTCAGCCCTGTGTTCTGATGTTCTATTCAGCCCTTCGGAGCTGCTAAACAGGAACAGATCGAGGTCACTCCGATGGTTAGTCCTTGTTTCGAAAATGTACTTGTAGAATGCAGGCTGGCTCAACCCCACTTTCCTGCTACACCCTCGTATCTCTCAACTCGCTTGCATGTCCGAAACCAATCCACCGCATCTGTAAATACATTCAGTGACCCACCTTCCACAACTCTCTGGGTTTGGAAATTCCAGAAATTCACTATCTTCTTAAAGATGGCATTTCTTTACATCTCAGTTTGAAATTCGATATCCCTTATTCCGTATCAATGTCCTGGAGTGAGACACTCTGCCCAGGTGTGGAACCACATTCTCAACAAATACCTTGTCAAGCCCCCTCTGTACCTTAGAAATGTGTTGCTAGAAAAGCGCAGCAGGTCAGGCAGGATCAAAGGAGAAGGAGAATCGAAGTTTCGGACATAAGTCCTTAACGTCGATTCTCCTTCTCCTTTGATGCTGCCTGAGCTGCTGCGCTTTTCCAGCAACACATTTCTAAGCTCTGATCCCCAGCATCTGCAGTCCTCATTTTCCCCTCTGTACCGTGTCCATTTCAGTAATGTCACGCTCATTCATTTCAAGCGCAATGATTAATTACCTCACCATTTTAGATGTACTCAATAATTCAACCCTTTCATCCCAGAAACCCGCTCAATGTACCAATCTAGTTACTTTCGGCATCAGCATGCTGACTTTATGTTTCATGCGCTGGAACACTCCAATCCCTTTGTACTGCTCCTTTGTTGGGACTCCTCTTCATTAAATAACAGCCTGCCTTTTGGTTGTCAGTGTCATCCTCAAACTCCGATGTGTATTGCACTCAGCACCCTCCCTCAGGCTCTCACTACAGATGAAAATAACTGAAGCCATTGGACTGATATTGGTGCTACTCCAGCAGATATGTCTTTATCATAATGATCGATGAATCCTGACTCTCCAATTTCTATGTGATAACCATCCGTCATCCCATGCTAATACATTATCTATCAGACTATGAGTTTCTGTTTGGTGGAAGAACCTTTACTTTGTGATACCTTGTGGAAAATCTTGGGAAAGCCTCATGTCTACCAGTTCTCCTTTATCAAGCCCGCTTGTTACATTCTCATGGAATCTCCAGAAAAACATTTGCATCATTTTACAACGAAGAACATAGATTCCCTTTAACAAAACTATGCTGACTCTGCAGGAAGCTTTTCTAAATGTCCTGCAATTCCTTTCTTAATAACAGACTGTCGCAGATTCCCAGCAATAATGGTTAGGCTAAGTGGTTCCTGCTTTCTGTCTCCGCTCCATCCTTGAAAACACGTGCCATATTGGAGCTTCACGAGTTTCGCTGGAAAACCTCTGTAATCCAAAGAGTTATAGAATATTTCACACAGTGGCACCAGTCACTCTGTAGCCACTTCTTTTAAAACCAATTATGAATTACTGCTGACCTGCCTATCCTTAGTCTTATTTGTTGTTAAAAACCTTGTACCTTTTGTTAGAGACAGTTCGAGAATCCTCCTATTACCATTTTCTTGATGATTTTGAAATACTTACAGTGCCTTCCCTGTGAGGATTGATGTCAAATACTATTGTAAATTATCTGCCTGTTCCATATAGCCACTTCCCCAGTCATACCCTCCGAATGTTCTCAATGTACTTTCCTGACATTTTTTCTACCAAAGGTCACACACTCAACTTCAACATTTTTATATACACACAGAAAAACTTGTGATGCTTGTTTTTATATTTCTTGCCAAGTTATTTACATCATATCTTTTTATCCTTTTTACATCTACTTCTTGCTTTTTCCATCACTTTCTAGATTCATACAGTCATATTGCACACAAACATTTCATCTAACCTGTCAATGCTGACCAGGTTATTCAAACTAAACTAGTCCCATCTGATTGCACTTGATCCACATGTCTCTAAATGCTTCCCATTCATATGTTTGTCTAAATGTCTTTTAGATGTTGTCACCGTACTTGCATCTAACAGCTCATCTGGCAGCTGATTCCATACACACACAACCACTGCGTGAAAAAGTTGACAATCCATTTAAAGCTATCACATTGACTACTGTATTTACATTCCAAACAGCAGGACTAATATCTGATAGAGAGGGGAACATGATTGCAAAGCAAACAGATCAGATCGAAACTCTGCAGTCCTGCCACATCCAGTCAGAAATGGGGTTGAACCATGGAACAACTGACGAGAGAAAAGGACTCCACAAATATCATCTGAAAACAACGTTCACTGGGGTTAGGGAATCGCTGACTAGGTCAGCATTTATTGCCCGGAGGACTGTTAAGATTCAATGACATTGCTGTGTGTCTGGAGTTACATGTGGGCCAGAGCAGGTATGGATGGCAAATTCCTTCCCTAAAGGACATCAGTGAACCAAATCAATTTCTCCCACAATCAGCAATTGATTCATGATCATCATTAGACTCTTAATCCCAAACATTTATTGGATTGGAGTTCGATCATGTACTGTAACAGGATTCGAACTGAGGTCACCAGAACATTCCTAGGATTGTTATACTAACACATCTGCAGCAATACCACTCGGCTATTGCTTTGCCATTCCCCGAAAAAAATGGAACTTTCTTGCACATCAGTGTAAAAGACAAGGATGCAGTTATTCACCATCCTCAGCCAGAAGTGTTGCTTGGATGATCCCCACAGAATCACAGATGCCAGACTTCAAACAATTCGATTGGCTGCACGTAGCATAAAGAAACAGCTGAACACAGTAGATGCAACAAAGGGAATGGGCCCTGACCCCATTCCTGCAACAAAACTAAAGACTTGTGCTGCACAACAAACCGTGTCTCTGTGGAAGCTGTTTCATTCCAGCTCCACTCTGACATCTCCCTGGCAATGTGGAAAATTACACAAAAGTGTCCCGTCCCCTAAGAGGAGAATAATTACAATCTGACCAAATACCTCCCCCTCAGTCCCATCTCGATAATCAAATTGGTGAGAATTCCTTTGACAGAGCTGTCGACCAGCACAGAAATAATGTGCACACGCCCCATGTGGAGACGGTGTTGCTGTGGAAATGTCACTGGATTACTAATCTCGTCGAGAATAATTCTCTGGCAGCTGGTGGAAGTTAGAAACAATTAATTAAATATCGAGATCTAAAATCTGGTGCCAGTAATATTGACCTTCAAGCGCATTTCCATTGTCAACGTAAATTTCCTTCCCCAATGTATATTCAGGAAGTGAATCTCCCGTGCATTCCTGGTCGAATCAAAAAGTGATTCCAGACACACAGACATGTGGTAAACTCTTCAATAGTCTCTGAAGCGGCAATGCAAGCCCGTTATATCAAACTTCTCCGAGGTCTTAATAGCTAAAATGAGATAACACCCGGCACCAGCCTCTATATCGAAAAAGGAATTGGGAAGCACAGTCCTTTCGACACTGCAGAGACCTCCTTCCTTACATCTGAGAGCTTATGACAACAATAACAGAGATTTCCCACAGACTGCACAGACACATCGCGAAATGAGTAGGCCTTTCAACACAATGAGCCTTCCCCACTCGAGGGTTTGGCCAAACAACTCTTCAATTAACCTTTCCCTAACGCTATATACTGTATATCATTTGAAGTGATCATATATCATAAAGATATGAAGTAGGAACTTTGGTCCGTCAATTTTGCTCTCCCATTCAATATAACAATGGCTGATCCTGAATCTCCACACCAACCTCCTGCTGCAACTTCACCCCTTTAGTGTTTAAATATCATTACTTATATTCAGTGCCTTAGTTTCCGCAGTCTTATGTGGGACAGAATTCCCCAGGTTTATCAGTCTGCAAGTGCAGACATTTATTGTCATCTCAATGCAGAGTGGCTTGCCTGTACCTAACACTGTGACCCTTGTTTTAGACGTCCCAGCCAGTGGAATTATCATCCCTGCTGACAATCTGTTTCACCCTGTCAGAGTTTTATATATTTCACTGAGATCTCCACCATTTTTCTTAACTCCATGGAATACAGGGTCAGTCGCCTCAAACGTTGCTCCCACAACAAGCCTGACATCCCAGAGATCAGTCTGGTCATCCTTCACTGAACTCCCTCAATGTCAGGTTTGCCCTTTATTAGATAAGGAGGCCAATACTGCACACATATTGCACAATTTTCTCGATGGGGGCTCACCAAGGCCCTGTGTAGCTGCCGTAAGACACACCTGGACTCAAATCCCTCGGAAAGGAAGGTCAACACATCATTTATCTTCCTACCTGCTTTCTGTTGCAGCAGTATTGCTTTCTGTGACTGATGTACAAGGGGATCGCGATCCTTTTCAATGATATATCTCCCCACTTGTTGGGTCTATGTATACTGGTCACTGTGCCAATATCAATCCCAGTATTGACTTCTGGCTTCAGAACTCTCTGCCCTGCACTGACCTTGGAGTTTGGTGAAAACGTCAACAAAAGTATACACATAAGTAACTTCATGCAGCAACTTTTTAACATTAATTACTTTTGAAATGCTAACCTGTTCGTCTATTTTTCCAACCAAAATGCTAAATGTTACGTCTATCCACATTGTTCTTCATCTGCCACGTATTTTACCATTTCGTACACTTGTCTCAATCACCTTGAAACTTTTTTTATATCCTCCTCACCCACTCACAACCTCAGTTTGGTATCATCAGCAGATTTGGAAAGATTACATTTAATACCCATGAACACATGTTTGATCTGCTTTCTGAATAGATGGGGCCCAAACATCAATTCCTGGATTATCCGGCTAGACATTACTTTTTACTCCAAAATATATCGAACGGTTTATGCTGATTCTCTTTTTCCTGTCAGCCATTTTCAACCCATGCCAGTATATTAGATCTAACTTTTACACACTGTTATGGGCCAGGGCAGACCCCCTCAAATCAGTTCAAGGAAGTAGCACAGACGCAACCTTTGCGCGTTGACTTAAGCAAGTGTAAGGCGGATATTCCAGGAGTGATGCAGTTGGTCCAATCACTTAGTTTTAAACAAAACAGAATGTCTTTGCAAGATTACTGAGTGAGACGCAAATAGAAGAGGATACAATACAGAATAACTTAACCTATCCGAAAACCCAACAGATTATCCCAACTTAATGACAGTGTTCCAAGTACTTCATATAATCCCCATAAAAACCAGAAAGGAAAATAGAAAGGAAAAAAAAAATCAAACTCAGTTTCCTACAGGAGAGATGTCAGAGAGGGGGAGGAACAACATGGACCTGCTTCTTTGAGTCGGGTAGCTTCACAACTGCTGCCTGCTTTAAGTAAACAGCCAGACTGCGGAAAATCAGACCAAACAAACCAAAGCAGAGGAGGAAAACTGCGATAACTGGCCACTCCCCTTTCAGAAGAACAGAAGAACAGAAGAACTAGGGGCAGGAGTAGGCAGTCTGGTCCTCTGTCATTCAATAAGATCATGACTGATCTACTCGTGGAATCTGATCTACTTTCCCGCGCTCTCACCGTATCTCTTATTTACTTTATTGTTCAAACAGCATCTACCTTAGTTTTAAATGCATTTACTGAAGTAGTTCCAATTACTTACCTGGGCAGGGAATTCCAGAGATTACAAACCTCTGGGTGAAGATTTTCCTTCTCAATTCAATCCTAAATCTACTCCCTGTAATGTTGAGGACATTCCTTCTTGTCTTAACTTCACCTGCCAGTGGAAACATCCTCTCTACTTCTATCTTATATACTGACTGCATAATTTTATATGTTTCTATGAGATCATCCCCTCATTCTTCTAAATTCCAATGAATATAGTTCTAGTCTGCTAAGTCACACCTCATAAGCCAACCCTCTCACCTCTGGAATCATCCAAATAAACCACCTCTGCACCCCCTCCAGTGCCAGTCTACCCTTCCTGAAGTAAGGAGACCAAAACTGCATACAGTACTCTAGGTGTGGCCTCACCAGCACCCTGGACAGCTGCAACATAACCACTCTGCTTATAACCTCAATTGCTTTAGCAATGAAGGACAACATTCCATTTGCTTCCCTCAGTAATTGCTGTACCTGCAGACCAAACCTCTGTGATTCATGCACATGGACACGCAGGTCCCTCTGTATAACAGCATGCTGCAACGTTTTACCATTCAAGTAATAATCCTTTTTACTGGCACTCCCAACAAAAAGGATGATATCGCATTTATCAACTTTATATTCCTTCTTCCAGACTTTATCCCACTCACCCAAAGTATCTATGTTCATCCACGAAGTCTCACAGTCCTCTGCATGCTTTGCTATGAAACGCATCTTCGTGTCATCTGCAAACCTTGACACACTACACGTTCTCCCCAACTCCAAATCATCTATATAAATTGTGAATAATTGTGACCCCAACACCGATCCGTGAGGCACACCACTAGGTATTGATTGTCAGCCAGAATATCATTCACTTGCACTCACAATCTGCTTCCTGTTAGTCAAACAATCCTCTATCTATGCTGATAATTTACCCGTAACGCCATGCACCTTTTTCTTATGCAGCAGCTTCTTGTGCGGCAACGTGTTGGAGACCTTTTGGAAATCTAGGTACACCATAGCCACTGGAGCCTCGTTGACCATCTTGTTCGTATTGTCTCCATAGATTTTCAAAAGACTTGTTAAACATGACCTGTTCTTCATGAACACATGCTGCACAATGGGACGATTTCTATCGAAATGCCTTGCTATTTCTTCCTTGATAATATGCTCAAGCAGTTTCACCACTATACAGGAAAAGCTAACTGGTCTGTAATTCCCCATATTTTGTTTACTTCCCTTTTTAAACAGTGGTGCCACATTTGCTGTTTTTCAATCTGCTGGGACTGCCCTGGAGTTCAGCAAATTTTAGCAAATTGCCACAATTGCATTTGCCATTTCTCCCGCTATCTCTTCTAGAACCCTGGGATGCATTCCATCAGGGACAGGAGACTTGCCTATCCTCAGCTCCTTTAGCTTGCTGAACACTATCTCTTCCATAATGATGTTTGTTTCCAAGATCCTCACTTACCTTCGACATTTTGGCAATTACTAGCATGCTATTAGTGTCCTGATACAACATCTGTTCAATACCTCAGCTATTTCGTCATATCCTATAAATAAATGACACTTCCCATCCTCTGAAGGACCAACATTTACTTGAGCCATGCTTTTTATTTTATATATTTAAGGTAAATACCATCATCTATCTATCTTTTTATTGTGTACTGTTTTTGTTTCTCTCATGTTCTATCATATTTTTCTTTATAGTTCATTTTGTGGCTTTCTGTTGACCTTTGAATTTTTCCCAAATCTTCTCGGTTTCCGCTGTTCTGGGCCACTTCGCATTCATTCTCTTTCAATTTGATAGAGTCCCTTATTTTCTTAGACACAATTGACAGATTATCCATTTTCTTAGAGTCTTTCCTTTTCACTGGAATACACTTTTGCCACTGAAATTAAAAATCTCCTTTGAAAATTCTCCACTACTTGTCAACTCCCCCATCATGAAGTATTTGTTTCGACGCGACTTTAGCCAACTCCTCCCTCACTCTATTGTAGTCTCCCTTGATGAAGCACGGGACCCTGGTATTGGATTTCATCTTCACACTCTCCATCTGTATTCTAAATTCAACCATACTGTGATCACTCCTTCACTATGATGTGAATAATTATTCTAGTCTCTTTGTACATGACCAGACCTACGATACCTTGCTCCTCACTGTGCGTGCTTTTATTTAATACTTGAAAGCATTCCCACGTAGTCAAACCTAGACTTTTTGGATTCGCTGCTTTATCCATGAAAAATAAAACAAGGACAGAATAAACTTGTTAAAGGAGTGGCATTGTCACAATACAAAACTTGGGACTTCATCAAAAATGTTTCTGATAATCCAAATTCACTGCACCCATTACTACGCCATAATTTATTTCCCAATCAGTTTCTCAAATATGATTGGCCTTTAGTAAATCGGCAATGACTTTATCTATGTTCATTACTTTTACATTAATGTAATTTTCAAAGTTCCCTGGCAATGCGTCCTTTCTAATAGACTCTTGTATTATCCTGATTGCTTTTTTGGTGCTAAGCAGACTGCGATTCCCTGCCTCCTTTCAAAATACCGGGGTTACATTTGCTGCTATCAAATCTGTGAATTCAGTTCCAGAATCATCAAGCATTTGGAAGAGTATTCATTATTACCTTGGCCACCTCCCTTAGTAGGAGAAAGTGAGGACTGCAGATGCTGGAGACCAGAGCTTAAAAATGTGTTGCTGGAAAAGCGCAGGAGGTCAGGCAGCATCAAAGGAGAAGGAGAATCGACGTTTTGGGCACAAATCCTTCTTCAGGAATGAGGAGGGTGTGCCAAGAAGGCTAAGATAAAAGGTAGGGAGGAGGGACTTGGGGGAGGGGCGTTGGGAATACGATAGGTGGAAGGAGGTTAAGGTGAGGGTGATAGGCCGGAGAGTGGGTGGGGGCGGAGAGGTCGGGAAGAAGATTGCAGGTCAAGAAGGCGGTGCTGAGTCTGAGGGCTGGGACTGAGAACAGGTGGGGGGAGGGGTAATGAGGAAGCTGGAGAAATCCGCATTCATCCCCTGTAGAAGGAGGGTTCCTAGGCGGAAGATGAGTCACTCTTCCTCCAGGCATCGTGTTGCCATGGTCTGGTGATGGAGGAGGCCAAGGACCTGCATATCGTCTTGACCTGCAATCTTCTTCCCGACCTTTACATTTCACTCATATTAATGTACGCTTCATAAACCCATCATTTCCTGTCTTAAGCTGCTCAGTGATTGAACTTCAACAGCCATATAATCACAGAAGCATACTCTGTACAGTCAGAATTACAGTACAATCTACATTAGTCCCACTTTCGTACATCAGGCCCATAGACGTGAGTGTTATGACACTTCAAGTGCTTGTCCACGTACCTTTTAACGGCTGTGAGTTGACCCACAGTAACTTCCCTCAAAATAGTGCATTCCCAACACCAGCATCAACTGGGTGAAAACCCATCCTGAAATTCTCTCTCAACCTCAAACCCTTCACTTTAAAAGTGTGCCCCTTTGTTCTTGACCCTCTGACTTAAAGGAACTGCTGCTGTCGATCCACCCTATCCATGCCCTTTGTAATCTTACCCTTCTGAATCATGTTCCCCTCAGTCTTCTCTGCTCCAAAGTAAACAACCCGAGCTTATCCAACCTCTCTCTGTAGCTGATATGCTCCATTCCAGGGAACATCTGTTGAATCTCCTCTGCGCCACTTTCAGTGCAATCACATCTTTCCTGTAATGTGGATCCCTGAACTGCACACACTATTCCATCTTGGCCTAACCAAAGTGCTATATAGCTCTTGTAATCTATGCCTCAATTCGTAAAGACTATTACTTCTTAACTAATCTATTACCCAGTCCCGTCACGTTCAAGGATGTGTGGAGAAGCACCCTGTGAACCTCAGAGTCTGCTGCCATGTATTGAGTCTTCCCCTGTGTGGGTCCTTCTTCCAAAGTGCATCACCTGATATGTATCAGGGTTACATTCCATCTGCCATTGATCTGGCCATCTGACAATTCCATCTGCATCTTCCAGTAACGTAAGACCTTCCATCTCACTGCCAACCACCCGAGTAATCTATGTGTCAGACACAAACCTAATTGTTACACTCACCCCATGCCCCTTCACATTCACATCTATATCATTTATGAATCCCACAAATAATAAGGGACACAGCACTGCACACAAACAGTCTTCGACAGCCACCTATTTCCTGCGATAGTTTCTCGAACACTGATCTGATACTCACTGGTCTATAGTTCCTTGGTTAAACTCTACAGCCCTTCCCATAAAGGGTGCTCTCCAGTCCTCGGCACCTTACCTGTGACCAGATTGTATTTAAACATTTGCATCAGCGCCTTTCACCCCTTGTCTCCAACAACAGCGTGAGATGTAACTGATCTGCACCGAGGAACATGTCCAATTTTATACCAGCCAAAACTATTAATCCCTGTACACATCTTAATTCAATCTGCTTAGGAGCCTCTCAGTCCATCTTCTCGAATTCTGTCCCTTCATCCTCCTTCTCCCAAGTAAAGCAAACATGAAGCTCTCATGTATCAATCCACCAATGTTCACCAGATTCACAAACAGATTCCCGTCTTGATCTCAGGCCAAGTTTCGTCAGCAGAAACCCTTGGTATCTGATGTATTAATCACGAGAATGTCCATTCAGTATATGGGATCACTATATTTTATTTATATCAAGACAACAAAATTGTATACCATGCGACAGGTACAGTCTCACCAGCACTCTGTGTCACTAGTGCAGAATGTTTTTACTGCTTGTCGGAACAAATTACTACAGAATCTGGAATCTATACTGAAACTAACACATGCTAGACATCACAGTGAGTCAGACAGCATCCGTAAAGAGAGAGCAAGTTAACGCTTTGAGTCGAGTTGACCCTTCATCGTCTGTATTCGGATTCCCTTTAAATGAAGGGAAACGTAACTTTTACCTTCCCTGTTTGTATATGTTCCTCCCAATACCCTTTGCTTTAATGTTTTCTGCTAACTTACTGTGTGTGCTGATTAAAAATCCTCCTGAATATTTGACCATATCGCAACCATTGCTTCTCTATGTTTAGGTCTACAAGATATATCTTCAAACAAAACGCTTGTAAATTATAACTTCCCTTTCATAAATGCAGAATAATTATCTTGAAGTTTGCTATTACTTTCTCAGTGTCCAATATCACATTCGTTATGATAGATTGCAAAAGACTACTTCTTGCGGATGACAAGTAACCTGGTCTGTAGTTTTCCACTCTCCCTCTTCTTCCCTTCTAAAATCGTTGGAATGCATTTGTATCCTTTCAAATTGAATACGGATAAATACAGTCATCCACAATACAATCCATCTGTATATTGCTGCTTTCTCTGAAATTGCAGTATCAAGTACATCTGGTCTGTCAGACTTATGATTCCTCAATCCAGGTATGTTATCATATACTACCACATCACCAGTATGAATGATTTTAGTGTTTAGTTACAAAAGTCCGATGGTATTTCTGAGATATTTTCTGGATCTTCGTCCATGAAGGCAGACATAATGTAACAGTTTCGTCTCTCTGACAATTCTCTGTTCTCTACAATAAATTATCCCGTCCACACATTCACTGTGCCACATTTGGCCTTGTTTTCATTTTCCTTTCAAATATGGACCGGCACCTTTCGCCAGTATTTACCAAGAACAAACAAAATTCCAGCACAGGAACAGGTCCTTCGGACCTTCCAAGCCTGCACCGATCCAGATCCTCTATCTAAACCTGTCACCTATTTCGAAGGATGTATTCCTCTGCTCCCTTCCAATTAATGTATCTGTCTAGATACATATTAAGTGTCGCTATCGTGACCACGTCTACCACCTCCGCTGGCAATGCGTTTCAGGCATCTGCCAGTCTCTGTGGAAAGACCTTTCTGAACATATATCCCATAAACCTTTCCCCCTCATCTTGAAGTCCTGACCCCTAGAAATTGAGTATCCCACTCTGGGAATAAGCGCCTTGCTATCCACCCTGTCTATACCTCTCATGATTTTCTCGAACTCAGTCAGGTCCCCCGAACTTCCATCAGTCTAATGAAAATAATTCTAATCTACCAAATCTCTCTTCATAGCAAGTTGCCTCCAATACCAGGAAACATGCTGGTGAAATTCCTCTGCACCCTCTCCAAAGCATCCCCATCTTTTTGGTAATGTGGCGATTAGAACTGTACAAACTATTCCAAATGTTGTCGAACCAAAGCCGTACACAACTGTAATATGACCTGCCTTCTCTTCTACACAATAGATTCCAACAGATTCACTCTTGTGGATGACAAGTTAACTGGTCTGTATTTCTCCACTTTCTCTTTTCTTCCCTTCTTAAAATGGTGGAATCAGGAAGCAAAGTATGCTGTATGCCATCTTGACCACTCTATCGACCTGACCCTGTAAGGAACAATGGAGCTGAACATCCAAATCTCTCTGCACATCAATTTTTCACCGGGCTTTTTCCATTTACCCTATAGTTCACTCTTGAATTGGATCTTCCAAAATGCATCATCTCACATTTGTCCAGATTGAACTCCATTTGCCATTTCTCTGCACAACTTTCCAATCTATCTATTTTCTGCTGCATTCTCTGACAGTCCCCTTCACTTTCTGCTACACCACCAAACTTAGTGCCATCTGCAAACTTATTAATCAGACCACCTTTACCTTCCTTTAGTTCATTTATGCGTATCATAAACAATAGTGGTCCCAGCACTAAACCAGGTGAAACACCACGCAGAACAGTTCTTCATTTTGAGAAACTCCCTTCCACTGCTACTCTCTGTCTGTTGCTGCCCAGCCTGTTCTCCATCTGTTTAGCAAGTATAGACCCTGGACCCCTTGCAACTTCACCTTCTCCATCAGCTTACCTCATAAAAATCCAAACCGAAGTCCAGTATATGACATCTACAGCCCTTCCCTCGATATCAATTTTCACTTCCACAAAGAAATCAATTATGTTTACGAAGCTGTGACCTCTCCGCAACAAAACTAGCGAAGATTTTGTTTGGAGTCTGTTTGGAATCAGACGGGTTTTATTTCCAAGGCAGGAATTTATAAAATGCCACATTGGCTGACTGCCTACAAAGTGCATTTTTTTAAACAAAATAGAATGCATTTGCAAATACAAATCTGCAAATTCAAATTCACCCCACAGATTTATGTGTGAGAAATGCGGAGTGTGTGTGCGCGGGGGTGGGGGAAGAGTGAGAGAGAGAGCATGTATGCGTGTGTGAGAGAGAGAAAGAGCGTGTGCATGTGTGTGTGTGCACATGTGCGTGCAAGAGTGGCGGGTGTGTGTATCCTTGTTAAGACACAGACAGATTTGGCAGATTCTTTTCCCCACACAGTCTCACCCTCTGGTTTCAGAGCTTCCACACTCTGCAGCCTCTGCTGCATTTGTTGTTCATGTTACAGACCCAGATACTGTAATTACAGTCCCCATGCTCCACCAAGAGTTGGGTCACAAAATCCTCAGGTCTCCCTGAATGTCTGGGGTAGCTCACAGCACAATCTCTAGCAAACCATCCCCAACACCTCCACTAAACCTTGAATAACAGGAGTCAGTCAGAAGATTTTCATAGAGTCAAAGAGTCACAGAGGTGCACAGCATGGAAACAGACCTTTTGGTCCAACCCGTCCTTGCCGACCAGATATCCCAACCCAATCTAGTCCTACCTGCCAGCACCCAGCCCATATCGCTCCAAACCCTTCCTATTCATATATCAATCCAAATGTTTCTTAAATGTTGCAATTGTACCAACCTCCACCATTCCTACGGCAGCTTATTCCATACAAGTACTACACTGTGTGAAAAAGTTGCCCCTTAGGTCTCTTTCCCCTTTCACCCTAAACCTATGCCCTCTATTTCTAGACTCCCGGAACCCAGGGAAAATACTTTGTCTATTTACTCTATCCATGCCGCTCATAAGTTTGCAAACCTCTATACGGTCACCCCTCAGCCTCCGACGCAAGTTCGATGCATGCCCCTTTACAATAATACTCGAGGGCTTCCTTGTGTTACTGACCACACTATCAGCTGAGAGGGACAAGCACAGGCGTTCAGTGGACAGGCACAGACTAAGTTTCAAAGACGTGAGTCAAAACTGCTGAATCCCTCCTGTTCCAACATGGATCATTAAACTGTCAATATTTTTTCTTTCTTTCACGTGTGTGGGAGTAGTGCCAGAGCATTGCAGGATTGCATACATAACATGGAACATGGGACACACGGGGAAGTGAACAACAGCCCATACACACGAGTTCATTGTTTCTGAGTTTCTCAATGTCAGTACTCGATACATTAGGGAGCCAAAACTCAAAGCCCGGGAAAGATACGGAGGGTCAGAAAAATTCACATTCAAGATAGAAACAGATAATTAAGATAGAAATAGGCCATATCGGTGAAATATGGGGAAAACGACAGGGCAATGGGACTACCTGGGGAGCTCTGCAGACTATGCCAATGTATTGCTTAGTAAAATGAACTATCTCCCCAGCATGGAGAGCTGTGCAAACTGTATCAATGTATTGCTCAGTAAGCTGGACTATCTGCCCAGCATGGGGGCTGTGTAGACTATGCCAGCGCATTGCTCAGTTAGGTGGACTGCCTACCCAGCATGGGGAGCTGTGTAGACTATGCCAATGTATTTCAGACTCAGTAATGGCCGGGGATGGTATGTAGTCAGAGGAACGAAATGCAATCAGTAACCAGAACAGAACGTAGTGACCTCAATGCTTTCAATATTGAAACAGCAAGGGCATTGATAAAATGAATCATGTTTCATAGTTGAAACTGGACAGGTCAACATAAAGACCCATGAGTAACAATGCCAGAAGCAAGGTGGGAGAGAGTTAATTAACAAGTTCATTACTGCAGTTAGTAGTTGTTTGTAAAGTGAACATCTCTATTTCGAGTCTCAGCAGGAACAATAACAGCGACAATGATAGTAGAGTCAATGAAAGGACAGTATTACAGTCAATCATGATTTATAAAATTAAAGACTGAACATTGAGACTTACCAGGGACACCAACGAAAGCCAGAATTGGATAATAAAAATATTGAATAATGAAAAGTGCATAATCGATCCCCCACGATAATGGCCATCGATCATAATATGTAGAAAGAAGCCAAACATCCCTGTATAAACTCCTGTCCATTCTTGAGATATTCCAGCCTAATGTTCTCAGATTGTGAAACATTGTTGGAACATTCCAGTCTAATGTTCTCAGATTCTGATTCTTTGTTGGAACATTCCAGACACTTGTGCTCAGATTCTGATCTCTCCCTACTGCCTCTCTTGAGCTGCCGATCCCTGTTCTTTCCAATGCAGGACTTTATAAAATGCCACATTGGCTGACTGCCTACACAGTGCATGCTTTTTGTAAAAAAAAAACAAAATAGAGTGGATTTGCAAATACAAATCTGCAAATTCAAATTCACCCCACAGATTTACGTGTGAGAAATGCGGAGTGTGTGTGCGCGGGGGTGGGGTAAGAATGCGAGAGAGAGCATGTATGTGTGTGTGCGTGAGAGAGAAAGAGTGTGTGCATGTGTGTGCAAACAGGCTCAGTTAACCCCTTCCTTACATAACTTTTCCTATCCCAATAAAAGGGAACATTTACTCAGTCTGGGTGGAATCGATGAGCGTTGCTTTGGGGTGGACCATAATTCTTTCAATCTTCTTATTCTTTCTTCCGAGTATGTGGGAGTAGTGCAAGAACACTGCAAGACTGTTTATATTACATACTGTTTACAAAGGGAGATAGAGATAAATAAACAGACCAGCTGCATAAGGTGACCAGTGGGGGCACTTGCGTAGACAATAAACAAGTGTCCACTATTTATTGCCCATTGGCGTTGTGCAGTGCTGCTCCTTGTGACATCATTCAGAGCTTTGAGACTGCTGCTCAGGAACAGGAGAAGGTAATTCTGTCCCTATGTGTCTGTCACAGAGGGACAGGAGGAGATCATTCAGCCTCTCGACCCTTTTACAGATGGACAGTGGGAGGCCATCAAGCCTCTCGGGTCTGTTGCAGAGGGAGAGGAGGAGACCATTCAGCCTCTCTGGTCTATTGCAAATGGACAGGAGGAGGCCACACAGCCTATTGAGCCTGTTACAGAGGGACTGTAGGAGGCCATTCAGCCCATTGAGCCTGTTACAGAGGGACAGAAGGAGGCCATTCAGCCTCTCGGGTCTGTTGCAGAGGGACAGGAGGAGGCCATTCAACTTATTGAGTCTGTCCCAGAGGGACAGGATGAGGCCATTCTGCTTCTTGAGTCTGTTATTCAGTAACTACCAGTTTTAAAAAAACTTATGGAGAAGAACAGCCCTGACATACATGTTAAAGTTCTAAATTGAATCAGGCCAACTTTGAACATTTTATATTGGTAATTTCAAAAGCTGCTTGGGAGAAGCTCGTGACAGGAAAGTGGGAGGCCTTCACAAACGAGATTACAGGGTTCTAGATAGAGAATGTTCCGGTTCATGAGCAATGCAAGGCTGGTCGGGAATGCTGGATGGCGAGCGGAATTGAGGTTCTGTTCAAGAAAAAGGCGGAAGCATATGATAGGTGCAGACAGTAGGGATAGAGTGAATCCATAGAGGAGTACTAGGGCTGTAGGCTAATACTCAAGAGGGAAATGAGGAGGGTAAACTGGGGGCATAAGATATCTTTCGAAAATAAGGTAAGGGACAATCCAAAGAGATTCTACCAATGCATTGGGGTCAAAAGAGTAACTAGGGAGAGGACAGGGCCTTTTTAAAGATCAGAAACGTGACCTATGTGTGGAACTACAGGAGGTTGGTGAGATACTACATAAATATTTTGCATCGGAATTTACTGTGGAGTAGAATATGGAAGGTAAAGAAATTGTGAAAATGAATGGTGATATCTTCGAAAGTGTCCATATTACAGAAGTTGAGGAGCTGGCCATCTTAAAATGCATTAAGGTGCATAACTCCCTCTAACTTTTTATGTGATTCTTGGATAGGCACTTAGAAGTTAGTACAATAAAGGGCACATATGTTAATCTGATCTTAGAGTAGAAGAAACTGCTGGCACAACAGCAACAACTCAAGGGCCTGAACTGTGCTGCACTGTTCTGTGTTCTACGACCTGATCAGGTGTATCCCAGAATCTTATGGGAAGCTAGGGAAGTCATTGTTTGATATCTGGCTGAGATATTTTTTATCATGGACAGCCACAGGTAAGGTTGTGCCATTGTTTAAGAACAGTTGGTAAGGAAAAGTGAGGAAACTATAGACCGGTGGGCCTGATGTCATTGATGGGTAAGTTGTTGGAGGGGATTCTGAGGGACAGGATTTACGTGTGTTTGGAAAGGTAAATTCCAATTAGCGATAGTCAACATGACTTTGCATATGGAAAATCTTGTCTCACTAATTTGATTTAGTTTGTTGAAGAAGTAAAGAATAAGATTGATGAAGGCACAAAAATAGAACTGTGGAATAGAATATGGACTTTAATAAGGCATTCAAAAAGGTTCCGCATGGTAAACTGTTAATCGTGGTTAGATCACATGGAATACAGGGAGAGTTGTAGTTAATTCGCTCAAAGGTAAGAGATGAAGGTAATGCTGGTGCAGCATATTTTATTTGGACTGGAGGCCTGTGACCAGCAGTGTACCACAAGGATCTAATGGATTTTGTCATTTATGTAAATGATTTGGATGTGAATATTAGTAAGAATGGTTGGTGAGTTTACAGGTAATACCAAAATTGGTAAGGTTGTGGATAATAAAGATGGTTAACTTAGAGTAAAATGGGACCTTGATAAGGTGTGGCAAAGGGCCGAGGAGTGGCTGATGGAGTTCATGTTAGACAAATGGATAGCTGAGCCAAATTGGGTCAGCACTTGTAGGCAGGATCCTGGGAAGTGTTTCAAAACACAGACAGCTAAATAGAAACTATATAAACCCTGCTGTTTGGAAACAGGCCATTTCGCCCATCGAGTCCACACTGACCCTCCAGATAACATGCTGACCAAAACACCCATACGTTACCCCAGTAACTCTACATTTCCGTTAGACAATCCACCTAACCTGCATTTCCCTGGATACTTTGGGGCAGTTTAGTAAGACCACTGAACCTATCCTATGTATTTTTAGACTGTGGGAGGAAAACCAAGCACCCGAAGGAAACCCACACCAACACGGGGAGAAAAAGCAAACTCCGCACAAAGAATCACCGAAGGGTGGAATTGAACTCAAGTCATTTGTGTTCTAAGGCACTATTGCCAGCCACTTTGCCACCTAACGACCATCAGAGTGAGTGACTTATTTCTCCCACTTTCTCTGGATCTGTCACATCTGTTCAGATGATGTCGAATTCCAGCGTCGTGCCTCTGGACAGGGCCTTAAGCTGTGACTGACACATTGTCTGCACATCTGCCCTCACCCCTTCTCCTCCTATCCAGATCAAGTGTTCCATTAATACTACAGCATGCAAGATAATTGCTGATTTAAAATAAAACAAAACGCTGTATACACTGGAGATCGGTAACCAATACTGTTCTGATATATACTCCTCAGATTTGAAACATTGACTCTGCTCTCTTCTGACAAAGGATTGCGAGAAAGTGACAACTGCAAATGCAGTGAATTCTAATGTGAATTCCTGATGAAGGGTTAATGACTGAAACATAGTCTTTCCTGCTCCTCGTATTCTGCCTGACCTGCTGTGCTCTTCGGGGGCCACACTTTTCGACTTTCTTCCTTCATATGCAACCAGACCCGTTGAGGTTTTCCTGCAAATCCTTGTGTATCTAATTTCCTGTTGATAACATAAACAAAGTTTTCCCTGCAGCATTGTCTTCCATGCACATCTTCCACCAATGTTTGCTTCTCCTTCTTGGTGCTAAGCTGCAGTCAAACTGTTTCTGTGTAAACTGAGCACCGTAGTGAGATGAATGGTAGATTCAGCGAGATTTTTCTTGATGCCATTCTCGATGTTACAAAATTTCGCTGCATTTTGTTCGAAAAACGCATGGATAAGAAAGGCTGAGAAGGATATGGTCCAAGTGCAGGGATATGGACTCAATGTGGACTGACATTTTGTTCGGAATGGACCAGTTCTGGTTGAAGGGCCTGTCTCCGTCCAGTAGGATTGTACGACTGTAAATGAAAGTAGTTTGGGATATCGAAAGAGAAGGGGGGTTTGAGAAACAATGTCATGGAAAGATATGTTCACAGGTTTGAAAATTCTGAATGTAGACATGTCAATCTCCTTGCGTGTCTTAGTATATGTGTGTTGTCCCAATCAAAGTGGTGCCCTTCTTTGTCAGTATGTATGGACCATAGTGATAATGGGTCATGTCTTTGGATGGCCAGTTGGTGTTCATGTATCCTGGTAGAACGACAACAGGACCATTTCAATGGTGGAAAAAGTATTTTTATACACTGTTTAATCATGTGTGTGTGCAGATAAGTAACATCTTACATATGTGCACAACACATTGTGAATGAACAAGGAGACACAGTTAACGAAAAATGATGCATATGATATATAAAATTTATAAAATATTAAAACATTATTTGATCCTCATCTAAAGTAACATGTTCCCCTTCTTTCAACGTTCTCTCCTTTTCTGGAATTCTCTATTCTAATCTCTCATTCTTATCAGGACGTGTGTTAGAAATTCTTGTTCCTAGTGTCCAACATATTTCAGTTAATCCCCTTTCTACCAAGATTTAAATATATTGGCCCGTTGGGTATTTTCCAAAGCTAGTGTTTGTCATATTATTGGAGATAAAAATTCTGGCATCAGACCCAGCATTTGAACACATTACTCATGCACTGTAGAAAGGATCACAGCAGACAGGATTTGCCAAACCATTGAGGGATGTACATCTACTTCTTTCGATAATCCAGGTTCTCATTTTTCACATTTCGTCGTCTATATTCTCTCTCTCTTTCTATCTAGTTAAGAAATTTAACAATTACTCTTTGCGTCCTTTCTCTCAAAACTCGTTATTTCGATTTATATCTATTGATCTCTTCTCGATGTAATGTGATTATCAGTGTCTTAGTATATGTGTGTACACATAAGTACAAAGACATGCGGGAGGAGGTGGCCAGAGTTAATTGGAAGGGGAGCCGAACAGGGAAGACCATGGAGCAGCAAAAGCAGGAATGTCTGTGGAAAATTCGGAGGATAATGAAATGCATCCCAAAGAAGATGAAACATACAAATTAGTGGACAAGGCAGCCATTAGCGATGTGGCATCAAACCAAAAGAGGAAACATATAATGTGGTGAAGATGATTGGGAATCCAGAGAATTCATTGGCTCTGAAACTACATAAGGCTGGCTTCATTGACAGTATAGAGCTCTTAATCATGGTCAGGGAGAGAAACAGAGGGAAGGACATTCATTTTAAATACAGAAGATGGTATTACTCAATCAAAAAAGATTCAGATGAATTAAACAATTGAATTAAAATCAGTTAATTGGTTTTGCAGAATGTGTCAGATTGGAAGCATGACACGGGGAGAGACGCTCAGCAGAATGAGAGTATGAAAATGGAAGTATTTCCACATTAGAAACCAGAGTAGGTCAAGGAGTGCAGGGCTGATGGGTGAATGGGTCTCAGTGAGAATTGGGGAACAGACAGCAGAATTGCATTGCAGATATTGCAGCTCGAAACTGCGTATTAATGTAGTGCTGTAGACCACAGCAGTAGGAGAAGCAGACCTGCATTCAACCACAACCTGAAACTTTTTGCCGGGTATAATCTCAGTCTGCCATTACCATCAACACGATCTATGGCTGAGTGACGGGTGTGGGTGAACATGTCAGAATCAGAATCACATGAACCTAAACCTGATGCTAACGTATTAAAGTTACCACACTTGACAAACATATGTGATCGAAGCTCCGCAGTCCTGCCATATTCAGGTATAAATGGTGATGGACGATTAAACAAATGACTGGAGGAAGGGGATACATAAATATCCCCATCCTAAATAATCGAACAGCCCTGTGCATCAGTATAAAAGACCAGGATGTAGTATTAGCATTATCCACAGCCAGAAGTGTTGAGTTGATGATCCACCTCACCCTCATCATGATGCCCACAGAATCACAGATGCCAGTCTTTAACCGATTCGATTCGTTGCCGTGACATGAAGAAATAGCTGAACCCAGTAGATACGAAGGCAATGGGCCCTGACCCCATTCCGACAATAGGACTAAAGACGTGTGCTGCACAGCAAGCCGTGTCCCTGGGGAAGCTGTTTCATTTTAGCTCCAACTCTGACAACTCCCTGGCAATGTAGAAAATTACTCAGCTATGTGCAGGCCTCTCAGAGGAAAATAACTACTATCTGACCAATTACCACTCCCTCAGTCCCATCACGACAGTCAAATTGGTGGGAGATTTTTCTTTGATGGAGCTGTCAAGCAGCACAGAAATAACCTGCTCAGTGTGGTTTCCGATAGGTCCCCATGTGGAGATGGTGCTGTTGTGGAAATGTCACTGAATTACTAATCCAGACCAGGCTAATACTCTGGAAATTCAAAACAATTGACAAAATATTAAGATGCAAAATCTGGTGTCTGTAATAGTGCCTTTGAAGCCAATGTCGATTGTACACACCAATTTCCTTCCCCAATGTACTTTCAGGAAGTTAATTTTCATGCTTTCCTGGTCTGGCCTAAACGTGACTGCAGACACACAGACGTGATAAACTCTTCAATGGTCTCTGAATCGGCCAAGCAAGACACTCTATTGTATCAAACTGCTCCGAGGTCTTGAAGAATAAACCCGGACAGAACGCCCGGCCCCAGCCTCAGTAATGGAAAAGGAACGGGCAACAGTCCTGTCGACACTGCAGAGACCTCCTTCCGAACATCTGAAAGCTTGTGACAGCATTTACAGAGCTTTCCCTCAGACTGTGCAGTATCATCGGGAATGGAGTAGGCCATACAACACATTGAGCCTTCCTCGTTGTCGTTCATGTTCAAACATCTCTGCCATGCATTTATCCCACACAATGAATATATCCGTTAATGCGAATAACCTTGGGAAGCTATAAAATAGGAAGTGTAGTAGTCCCTTTCGTCAAACTAGTTTGCAACCCAATTCAATATAATATGGTTAGCCCTTTATTTCCACACCGTTCTCCTGTTCTCCATCCATCCCTTTAATGTCTCTAAACCCCTATTTATATTCAGTGTGTTGGCTTCCAGGTTCCAGCGCATTCCGCATGTTCACCAGTCTCTGAATGCAGACATTTATTGTCATCTCAATGCAGAATGGTCTCTCTGTGTCTAATATTTTGGTCCTTAGTTTTAGACGCCATAGCCTGGGGAATTATCATCCCTGCTTCCAATCTGTCTCACCCTGTCAGAGTTTTATATATCTCACTGAGATATATCTCAGTTTTATATATCTCACTGAGACCTCGGAGGGGTATTCAGAAGGAAACAACAAACAGCAGCATATATCCCTTTGTAGATCAACATGTTTCAAACAATCCCTTTTCCAGTCTGTTGTTCCTACCAAAGGGCACACCGTGACCTCTACCGACATTGCTCTCCATCCGACACTTATTTGCCGATTTACTCCACTTGTCTTAGTCATCTTGAAGCTTTTTGGCAACCTCCTCACCCACTCACAATCCAACATCCTTTAGTTCTGTCAGCAGGTTGGGATATATTGTATTTGACTTCCACAACCAAATGTTTAATGGATATTGTGAACAGCTGAGGCCTGAGCACCGATTCCAAATAAGCAACCTTCCTCTTTTACGTTTCTTTTTTAAAAAATATTTATTTCCTGAATCTGGGTGTGACTGGCTGGGCCAGTATTTATTGCCTGCCCCTAGTTGCTCTTGAGAAGGTAGTGGTGAGCTGCCTTGTTGAACCGTTGCAGTGAAATGTGGATTCAGAGATGGTACCACCATTGAACACCAAGGAGCCGGGCCGTGTTTAGATTGTATTTTAGTGATGATGGTCACGGTCAGGCATTTGGATGGCCTTAATATTACTTTCCACTTATCACCCTGGATATTTTCTAGATCCTGTCGTATTTGGATTGCGTCAGTATCTGAGGAGCCACAAATGTTGCTGAACATTGCGCAATCATTGGCGTTCATCACCACTTCTGACCTTAAAATGGAGGGAAGTTCATTGATGAAGCCACCCTGAAGATGCGTGGGCTAGGCCACTGCCCGAGGGACTCCTTCAGACTTGTTTTGGAGCTGAGTTGACTGACCTTTATCAACCATGACCATCTTCATAAGTTTCAGGTATGATTCTAACTAGCGGGGAGTTTGCCCCGGATACCCATTGATTCCAGTTTTGCTCAGGCCCTTTGGTGCCACACTTGGTCTAAGGCAAGCCTTGTTTTAAAGAGCTGTCACTCTCACCACACCTCTGGAGTTCAGCTCTTTTATCCATGTTTGAATCAAGGTAATGAGGTCAGGAGCTGAGTGGCCCTGGTGGAGCCCACATTTAGCGTAAATGACCAGGTTATTGCTGGGCAGGTGCTGCTTGAAAGCACTGACACCTTCCATCACTTTACTGATGGATTGGTAATTAGCCCGATATGACTTGTTCTGCTTTTTCTGTATAGGAGATACTCGGGTAATTTCCACCCAATCGGGGAAATGTCGTTGGTGTAACGATATTGGAACAGTTTAGTTAGGGCAGGGACAAGTTCTGCAGCACAAGTTTTCAGTACTATTGCCAGAGTGTTGTCAGGATATGTACCCTTTGGAGTATCCAGTGTCTCCAACTGAATCTGGATATCACGTGGACTGAATCAAATTAGCTGATGACTGGTAACTGAATTGCTGACAACTACTGAAGGAGGCCGAGATGACCATCCACTCAGCACTTCTGACTGAAGATTGTTGCGAATGCGTCAGCCTTATATTTTGAACTGAAGTTCTGGGCTATTACATCATTACGGATGGGGATACTTGTGGAATCTCCTCCTCCAATTACTTGGTTAATTGTCCATATCTATTCTCAACGAGAAGTGGAAGGACTGCAGAGATCTGAACCGTTGCGTGTGGGAATCACTTCGCTCTGTCTATCCCTTATGGCTTATGCTGTTTGCCGCACACGTTGCCCTAGTTGGTGACTTCACCAGGCTGACACCTCATTGTCAGGTATGCCTGTTGCTTCTTCTGCTCTCCTGCACACTTCATTGAACCAAGTATGATCCTCTGGCTTGATGGTAATTGTTGTGAGGGGGATATGCCAGGCCATGAGGTTGCACTGGAGTACAATTCTGCTGTTTTTGCTGACCCATAACACCTTATGGAAACCCAGACTTGAGCTGCTAGATCTGGTTGAAGTCTGTCCCATTTAGCACGGTGATAGTGCCACCCAAAATGATGGCGGTTACTCTCAATGTGAAGGTGGGACTTTGTCTTCACAATGACTATGCAGTGCTCACTCTTACCGATACTATCATCGACATATACTTCTGCAACTGGCAGATTAGTAAGGATGTGGTCAAGTTTGTATTTTCCTCTTGTTGATTCCTTCACCACATGCCGTAGACCCAGTCGCGCAGTTATATCCGTTAGGACCCAGCCAGCTCAATTAGTAATGCTGCAGCTGAGCTACCCTTGTTGGTGGACATTCAAAAAACCCAGCCAGAGCACATTTTGCGCCCTTTCCACCCTCAGTGCTTCCTACAGGTGTTGGTCAGCATGGAGGAGTACTGACTCATCAGTTGTGAGATACTGGTACATGGTAATCAGCAGAAGTTTTCCTTTCCCGTGTGTACACTAACGCCATGAGACATCAGGGCATACGAAGTCACTGTTGAGCACTCCCAGAGCAATTCCCTTCCAACTGTATCCCACTGTACCGCCACGTCGGCTGTGTCTGTCCTGCTGGTGAGCCAGGAGGTATCTGGGAAAGAGATGGGGTGTCTGGGACATGCTCATACACACAGAATCATACCTTTCATACAATGTCATGCTGTTGCTTGACGTGTCTGTTTATTTCTATTCACTGTTTCCTGCCAGCTGTCCCACTCTAGAAACATTCCCCCACCTCGTCTCAGTCAAATCCCGCGAACTCAGCACCGCCTTCCTTACCTGCCATCTTCTTCCTGACCTCTCCGCCCCCACTCCACTCCGGCCTATCACCCTCACCTTGACTTCCTTCCACCTATCGCATTTCCAACGCCCCTCCCCCAAGTTCCTCCTCCTTACCTTTTACCTTAGCCTGCTGGACACACTTTCCTCATTCCTGAAGAAGTGCTTATGCCCGAAACGTCGATTCCCCTGTTCCTTGGATGCTGCCTGACCTGCTGCGCTTTTCCAGCAACACATTTTCAGCTCTGATCTCCAGCATCTACAGTCCTCACTTTCTCCTCCGTCCAAATTAAACAGCTGCTGTTTATCCACCCTCTCCATTCCCCTCATCACCCTGTCCTTCTGAATCACATCCCCCTCAGCCTCCTCTGCTCCAAACTAAACAACCCGAGCTTATCCAGCATCTCTCCATAGCTGATATGTTCCATTCCAGGAAACATCCTGGTGAATCTCCTCAGCACATCCTCCAGTACTATCACGTCCTTGCTGTAATGTGGCTCCCAGAAATACACACGGTACTCCATATTGGCCTCACCAAAGCCGTGTATAGCTGTTATAATCTACACCCCGATTAATAATTGCTACAATCAAGGACCACTTCTTAACTAACGTATTACCCTGTCCAGTCATATTCAGAAATGTGTGGAGAAGCACCCTCTGAGCTTCCTAGTGTGCTACTATTCATTGAGTCCTCCCCGCCTGGTTCCTTCTTCCAAAGTGCATCACCTCATATTTGTTAGGTTTATGTTCCATCTGCCATTGATCTCCCCATCTGATCAATCGATGTGTATCTTTCTGCAACATAAGACTTACCTCCTCACAACCAACCAACCAGGCAAAAACAAACTTACTTATCACAACCCCACCCCCTTCACCCACCCCCCTCCATTCACAGCTGCACCATTTATGAATACCACAAACAATAAGGGACACAGCACTGATCTCTGTGGTACACCAGGGGACACTGGTCTCCAGTCACACAAACAGCCTTCTCCCACCACCCTCTGTCTCCTGCCACTGAGACAATTTTTGTTGTTACTTGTCAAGTTATCCTTGATTCCGTGAGATTTTACTTTATTTTTCATTTTCCCATGTGGAGCTTTGTCAAAGGCCTTTCTGCAAAACTAATTAAGCAACCTCCTCAAACTAATTCACATTCGGTACATATGACTTCCCTCTCATAAAGTTATGATGATTATCCCTGATCAAGCCTAATCATTCTGATTGGAGTTCAGTTTTCTCCTTCCCTATTCTCTCCAGTAGTTTCCCTAACAGTGATCTAATACTTGCTTGTCTATAGTTCCCGGTCTATCTCTCCTATCCTAACTGTGACGTGGAATCACATTAGCTGTTCTCCAGTCCTCTGGCATCTCCCCTATGGTTAGATTCTAATTACATTTTTCAGGAAGAGTCTTTCCTCCCTTGTGTCCCACAACAGTCTGTGATACAACTCATTCAGACCTGGCAATCAGTCCAATTTTCTACCAGCCAAAGCCTCAAATTCCCGCTCGCATTTTACATCAATCTGTTCAAGAGTTTCCCCATCCATCTTCTCGAATTCTGTCCCTGCCTCCTCCCTCTCCGAAGTGAAACAGATGTGAAGCTCTCATGTCACAATCTCTCAATGTTCTCCAGCTTCATACACGGATTGCCCTCTTAGTCTCTGACGGACACTTACTGTTCACTGATTATTCTTTTCTACTTGTTGTCTGTGTAGAATATCATAGGATTCTCCGTAATCGCGCCTGCGTGCACGTCCCCATGTCCCTCTGTTATTCAGTCCCCTCGATGTTTGTAAGTTTCTAAGATTCACTACGATCACCTCTTATTATTTGACATTCGAGATCACAGGCTGGGTTTCCCAGTCAGACAAACTTGCCATTTTAGGGATTAAACTGGAGAATGTCTTTTGCAGTTCCACTGTACTCAGTATATTCTTTCTTAGTTGGAGACTGCACAGCAGTACACAATACTCTCAGTTTTGTATCAGCAACACGATCTGCAACGGATGCACGACATCTTCTATATTCCAATTACATTCACATGAATATAAACCTAATTTTTACTCTCGCATCTGTACAATACATTTTGCTTTAACTTTTCTTATGATATTAGTGTGTGACTTCTGAAACAAATGCTCCTGAATTTCCAACAATACGTTATCCATTGGTTCCTCATTGTTAATATCTACAAGAATCATCTTCAAACCATTCCAAAAAAAAGTTTGCTACTGATGGTTTTCCTTTCATCGAGGCATTATCATCCTCCCCAGTTTCCCCATTACCTTCGATATATCTAGTCGCATGTTCTTTTTAATCGAGTCCAACAGACACCCGACTGCGGATGACAAGTTACTGGTCTGTAGTTCACCACTCTCCATTTTTATCCTTACCTACACTGGCGGATAATATTTATAACTGTCCCTTATCCCGATTGGCTACATGCCTTTCGGAATGTTTTGGAAAATAATGTGAAAATCCGTAATTCAAACAATATGACTATTGCTACTTCCACTGAAATTTTTGTATGAAGTAAATCTGATCTGTCAAATTTATCAACACTCAATCCAGTTGTCTTTTCAAATATTACCTCATCACAGATATGAATGATCTTAGACTTTGCTCACATAAGTCCCATGGTTACTATGTATTTCTGGGAGAATTTCTGGATATTCTTCCATGATGACAGGCACAAAGAAACTGTTTATTTTCCCTGTGATGTCTCTGTTCTCTCCAATAAATTATCCTGTCCGCACACTCCTGTTCCACATTTTACCTTGTTTTAATTGTTGTTTCATACATTGATGAAAGCTTTTTAGCAGTTTCTTACGTCGTTTTTTTTTGTTGGCATGCTTTTTTTCTCTTTTTGATTGTTTTCTGATTTTCTTTGCCCTCCTTTGCTGGGCACTATATTACTCTGAATCCACTGGCTTGTAACAATACTTGGCATTTTTCTAAGCTGCTTCCTTTGATCTAATAGGTAAATGGGGGCGGGGGTAGTATGGAAGGGATTGTGAAAGTGATAAGTCAGAGAGGAGGGTCAAGTGGATAGTTGGAAAGGAAGATGGACACACAGGAACATTCAAGTGGGCGGTGCCGAGTTGGAAGATTGGATTGGGAGAAGGTGGGAGGAGGGGAAATGGGGAAACTGGTGAAATCCACATTTAACCCCTGTGGTTGGAGGGTCACATGGCGGACGGTGAGGCGTACTTCCTCCACGCGTTAGGTGGTTCGGGTTTGGCGGTGGAGGAGGCCCAGGACCTGCATGTCCTTGGTGGAGGTGAAGGAGGAGTTAAAGTGTTCAGCCACAAGATGGTGAAGTTGGTCAGTATGACTGTACCAGAGTGTGTCCCTGAAACGATCCACAAGTTGATGTCATATATCGCCGATGTTGTGGGACAATTGGATGCAGTGGATGAAATGTTCTGTCTCCCTTCATCACCTATCACTTCACTAATGCTCTTCTCAAGCTTTATTGTAAGATTTTTCTCTAGATCTCCTGTTATGCTGATGGAGTAGAGAAGGACAATTCTATCTATTCCCTGCATTTTGATCAGAGTGGTGCTGGAAAAGCACAGCAGGTCAGCCGGCATCCAAGGAACAGGAAGATCGATGTTTCGAGCAAAAGCCATTCATCATCAATTCTTGATGAAGGGCTATTGCCCGAAACATTGATTTTCCTGCTCCTCTGATGCTGCCTGACCTGCTGTGCTTTTCCAGCACCACTCTGATCTAAACTCTGGTTTCCAGCATCTATATAACCCTGCGACAGTTGAGACTGTTCTAACCTGGGTGGGATCCTTACAACATGCTGGTGAAGCTTTGCTGCTTCTGTACAGGATCTCAGTGAGATCACATCTGGAGTAATGTGTACAGATTTAATCTCCTCACTGAGGAAAGGATATTGTTACATTGGAAGCAGCTCAGAGACGGTTTCCTCAACTGATTCGCATAATGAAGCTGTTACCTTATAAGGAAAGGATGGTCAGGTTGATCCAATACACATTGGACTTTACATGAATGAAAGATGAACTTATTTCAACACAGATGACCAGAAGGAGTCAGCCACAGAAGCCAATTATACATGTAATGGAGAAATCCATGTCATTATCCAGCCTGTTACACAGGAACAACAGAATGATATTCAGGCCTTCGAAACTGTTACACCAGAACAGGACGAAACTGTTCAGCCCCGGGTCCTGATAAACATGTTACAGGAGGAGGCCAATTAGCCCATCGAGCCGTTAGCCATGGACCCAGATTAGGCCATAATGGAGCAGTATCGTATTACTCAGCAACAGGATCAGTCCATTCAGCCCCATCAAGTTTGTTACTCAGGAGCTGGAAGAGGCCACACAGTGACTGGAGATTGTTATGCTGGGATACAGGAGGCCATTCAGTCCCACTGAGCCTATGGAAAATGAATTGGATAAGGATATAAACTATCGGAGCCATTTTTCATGAGAAAAGATGAGGTAATTCTGTTATAAGGGAACAGAAAAATAACCACTCCCTTGTTCACATGTCAGGGATGCATGAGGAGACCGTTCAGTATCTCCAGCCGATGATGCAGGATTATGAGAAGGCCCATCAGACCCTCGAGCTGTTGCACAGCAACTGGAAGATTCCATAAACCCCCAACCCTCAAAGACATCAACAGGAGGAGGTCATTCTGTCTTTGGAAACGACAAAATGGGAACACCAGAAAGACGTCAGTTCATCGAGTTTGTACACCAGCAGGATGATGAGTCTATTGAGCCACACATGGCTTTTACACAGCAATTGGAACAGATCTCTTTAAAACGTTAAACAGGAATTCAAAGAAAACATAAAGGTTTTCGAAAGGGAAGAACTTGTAATAATGGTATGTATTAGGGACTAAAGTGTAACAATAAACTATTGGTATTTAAGGAAAACTGTTAGAGTCCATTGTTCAGGACATTTGCAAAGTTAAACCACAATCTGTCAGAGTCAACATGGTTTTACGAAGGCTAAATCGTGTTTGAATTGTTTGCTTGTTTTATTTAAAGATGTCACAAACAAGGTGGTTCGTGGGAATCCTGGAGATGGAATATATCTGGTCTTCCAGAAGGCATTGGATATGTTGCTTCTCCAAGGAGTAAGTGTTAAGATCAGACAACATGGGTTTAGGAGTAATTTATTAGCTTGAATGGTGGATGGTGAACCAATTAAATGCAGACAGAAGGAATAAATGTGGCATTTTCTTCTGGCAAATGTACCTTGTGTGGCGCCACAGATTTCAGTACTCATGCATTAACTATTTTTCATCAATATTATTATTCGGTTGACAGGATAGAAAATGCTCTAACCATTGTTTTCAGATGACACTAACATTGGTGGGAAATTATTTCGGAATGGAGATGTAAGAAGTTTAACAATGAATATGAATAGTTTGGGTGAATGGGCTAACATTTGACAATAAAAATTAAAGTGGATAATTATGAGATTATTAAATTTCGTCAGCGAAATAGAAAGGCAAATTATTATCTAAATGGGGAGAAACTTCACAGTGCACAGGTACAGAGGGGTCTCTGTGTTCACGTTCATATCACAGCAAATCTGCATGCAGCTACAGCAAGTAATGGAAAAGGCAAGCGTAAGTTCGGTTTTTATTTGTAAAAGGATGGAGTAGAAAGGTACGGAGTGTTCTTGTAGCTATACAAGACATTAGTGCGGCTGCAACTGGAGTACCGTTTGGGTGTCCAGACTTGCGGAAGGACGCATTTGCATTGGAGGTAATTCAGAAGAGATTTATTCGATTGATTCCAGAGATTATGGGTTTGTCTCATGAACAGCAGTGCAGGTTTATAGTCTCATGTTTATAATATGAAAGGGAGATCTCATTGAGATCTGTAAAATCCTAAAAAGTAATTGACAGTGTAGATGTGGAGTGGATTTTTTTTTCATGTGCAGCAATCTACAACAACAGGCCAGAGTTTCAGGATGGAGAGATAGCAGGAAAGTGGAACAGAGGCCGCGATGACCTCAGCCATGAAGGTATTGAGTGGTGGATCAGGTTGGAGCGGCTGAATTACTGACTGATGTTCCTTATTCTTATTCAGCCCTTCGGATGTGTTACACAGGAATGGGGGAGGACTGGTTATCAAACAGGAAACAGGCACTCCGGATAAATCAGTCTCAATCAGTTGGACAGAACGTCACCAGTGGAGTCACACAATGACCAGTGCTGGGTCCTCAACTATTTGCAATCTATACCAATGATCCGGAGGATGGAACAGATATACCGATACTGAGTTTGCTAATGACTCTGTGATAAGCAAGACATTAAATTATCAAGCGAGGCAGGTGGAATATAATATGATAAATCCTGAAATTACATTTACAGGAAGAATGGAAGGGAGTATGTTACTGAAATGGAGAGAGATTACAGGGCTTAGTAACACTGTGTATTGGGGAGTTCAATCAGACCCGTTCAGACATGGCAGGTTTTGCTCCATCTTCCTGATTGTCTGCTCCGTGACATTCCCAGTGGCTCAGTTGCTCTCAGTACATACCGGATATTTTGATGTTGTTGGTTGGCAGTGGGGACAGTGTTTTGAAACGTGTGGCAAGGGAACGGCCTTTAAGATACATTCATTTCTTTCTACATGGAGACCGATGATGAAGGAATGGTCTGACTGCGTCTGAGTGAAGAGGCTGTGGCTGCTGCGAGGACAGTGGGTATTCACCAACATCATGTACTGTGCATGGGCACACACATTAATGGAGTGAGATGCACTTCAGTTCCCCTCCATCTCCTCAATGACATGTGGACACGCAGAGCCATGTACATCATTCGGAAAATTGCTGGGAAAACAAGGATACACTCGGTAACTCCCTGCTGAGGGAGAAAACATTATATTCACCTCATCCACCATATATATCCTCCATCTCAGAATAGTGACATTGATGTCGACATACTGGGAAATGATGGATATGTCACCAGTTCTGCCTGGAGAGTTCCAGTTCATAGAAGTCACAACTCCCTCTTTGAAAAAAAAATGAACAATCAATATGCAAAGGTGACTTCATTTTAAACTCCTTATTCTTACTGTTTCAGTAAACTACATTACATATATCTTGTATTGAAACTAAGCATGCAAGCATTCGCAACTCCATTTTATTTCAGTCAGTTTACTCCGGCCACACAACGCCTCTGTCCTTCTTCATCCAAGTCTCGACAACTTGGCAGCAAGTACGGTTTCTCATCCTGTCACCTGTATAACTTCCAAATTGAATGGAAACAATAATAACTTCTATCTGAATAGCCCGGAAGTCTTCTCCCTAAATTTCTCCAAAAAACGTTTAAGAGTTATGATCGTATGTAGATTTGTCTCGGGCACGTTATTTACAAGTTAAATGCTGAAATGATGTAGCGCCAACACCAAGCTCAAGGCCCAAGTGTGTAATATTTCTGTTGATAGTTTAACCGGACATTCCAATCACACATTACATCATGGAGCAAATCTCATCTCTCCAATAGTCCTTCTCAATGACAGATCTCCTCATGTCTCAGCTTACAAGATTTACATGCTTCTGTACCGCTCAATGCTGAAACCTCTTTACCTGCTACTCCTGGCCTATGCCAGTAAACCTTACTCTCCACAAGTAAAAATTTTAAAATCTCGCACAATCTTCTCCATTCCTCACAGAAGCCAAACTTTGATTTATGGACCAACTGCTAATCATTAGCCATTTCAGCTTCTAGGCTTGCTATTTTAACTCTCTGCTCTTCCACTCAAGTTCTCAAGACTGCAGAAACGGAATTTAGAGCTCCTCCCAGGTAAGAATCTCTCTAAGAGTGTCATAGATTGCTTTGTTTTTAATACCCTTATCCACCTTTCAAAATTATTTTGTTTGATTCTTTCAAACCCAATGTACAATTAACCAGGAACGTTTATTTTCACCCCCTCATGCTGACCAGATACCTCCTCCGATAGGGAGGCAAATACCTCACTCCTTATACCGACCCACTTTGTTTGGATCAACTGAATCCATTTGGTCAGTGGCCACTGCATCCGTTTAGCCACTTTCTCAAATGAAATTAAAAAGGCGTCTACATCCTTCTCATCAGCTTTGGCTACTATAGAGTTGCTCATCCTCACTCTCCGCCTCATCCATCCTATGGTCTGCCTTCATCTCCACCCTGCTCAGTCGACTTTCCTCTCTAATTGTTAACTTTTGAAGTTGAAACTCTCTCTCTTTCTGCTTTTCTTTCTTTTTCTGTCTTTCTTCTTCCTCTCCTTTTCTTTTAATTATACTTTTAATAGTATTTCAAACTGTTTCAATTACTTTTTGTGTTCAAACTGCCTCTTCTGCAATTGAATTCCAGCCATTTCCAAAGATTCTGATGGTGCTTCCACCAAAATCTAAATGCCAAGCTAGAGTTATAATTATCTCTCATTTTCTCACAGACAAATACAAACCCAAATACAGCTTGTCTGCCAATTCTAAAAAAACATTCCCTTGCTCACCTTTTGTAAAAGCTCGAACTTCACTTCTTCCACACCCAAAGAATTCTTAGAGACAGAAAGAACCATTACTACACAAAGCACTGTTCAAACCAACTGAATTCAACACGCGGAAAAAAATACACCAACAACTATCAAACGCCGCCTTTGAGCTCAACAATCTACTTGTGCACATTCTCCACCTCCCCACGTGGGTTTCCTCTGGGAGCTCAGTTTTCCTCCCACAGCCCAAAGATGTGCAGGTTAGGTGAAGTGGCCATGGTAAATTGCCCATACTGTTCAGGGATGTGCAGGTTAGGTGCATTAGTCAGGGGTAAATGTGGAATGTTAGGATAGGGGAATGGGTCTCGGTGGGTTACTCTTCTGTGGATTGGTGTGGACTTGTCGGGCCAAATGGCCTGTTTCCACACTGTAGGGATTCTGAACCTGAACCCAATTTGGAATTATCGATTTTCAAACGGACAAGAGTCCCCACTTTGCTATGGATAAGACCAGACTGCCTTAAAATGTTTTAAGATGGCAGCCTGAATGCCAATTTTGTTTTATAGTAAAGTTAGATGTGAAATGTTTGTTCCAGATGTGATGCAGCTGTTCAAACCACTCAACTTAAAGCAAAACACAATTTATTTAAAGACTCTAATAAAAATACATGCAAAAGAATAGGAATGTAGTCTAACTTAACGACAGGAAACCTTAACAGAACAATAGACATAGTACATTCCACTAATGAACTGTTCCAATCTACGATCATCCCATAATCTCATCCCTTGGCAAAAAGATACATCCAAGGCCAGTCAGTTATGCATGCAGTTCTCCAATCCAGGAGTAACAGCATCAGGACAGATATCACAGAGAATAGCAGCTAGGGATTATTTATTGAAGCATCCAACCCTTCTCCCACCCCAAGCACCTGGTGATTGTTACAGCTCAGCAAAACTATAAAGTCTGGTCTGTGTGAGCTGACGATTGTTATCACTATTTTCAAAAAAAAACTAAACGCCTCCTAAGTTATTTACTTCAGCCGTTTTCAGTAGGCAGTTCGGCTTTAAGATCTCTCTTTAAAGACAAGGAGCAAATAATCTTTATTTAATGTGACAGCATTGTCAGAGATGTTAGGTACCTGGTCCTTTACAATAATACTCAAGGGGCTTCCTCGTGTTACTGACCACACGATCAGCTCAGAGACAAAGACAGAAGGCGGACATTCAGTGGACAGGCGCAGATCAACTTTCAAAGACATGAGTCAAAGCTGTTGAAATCCCTATCCAAAATAGAAAATCACATGGGATACATCGGGAATTGAAGAACAACCCGACACACCTCCCCCTTTCCAAATGGAGCGCCACATGGGATACACCAGGACGTGAACAACAGCCCGACACGCACCACCCTCCCACCGTCCATGGAGCACCATATGGGATACACCGGGAAGTGAACAACAGCCCGATACACACACCCCTTTACAACATGGAGCACCACGTGAGACACACCGGGAAGTGAACAACAGCCTGACATACACCAATTCATTGTTTCTGAGCTTCACAATGCCAGCACTCGATACACGAGGGAGCCAAAAACCAAGGCCAGGAAAAGATACAGAGGGACTGAACGATTCACAATAAAGACAGAAACAGACTGTTAATGAACTGAGACCTTGTTTTGGAAATATATAGAAAAAGGCTGAGTAGTGGGACTAAATGTTGCATTGAACCCTTAAGGAGGAAAATTACAAGAATGTGAACATGAAATAAAGGTTATTTAGATCAGCTGAAATGGTTAAGTTTCATCAAATTTTGAATCGGCTTCACAGACCACTTCAAGCAACATAAACTGGGACGAGGTGATGGACAAACACGGTGAGCTCTGCAGGCCATGCTAGTGTACTGCTCTGTAATCTGGATTATCTGGCCAGCATGACGAATAATGCTAACATTACTATCATATGCGAACGATGCACATATCAAATAAACACAGCAGGGGAAGATTTCTATCTCCATTGGACCTGTGTAAGGTGTGTGTGTGTGTGTGTGTGTGTGGTGGGGGCGTGCATTTGGGGTGGTTGAATGTGAAAGTCATTGCTTGAGAGAAAATGCACTAAAAGGAAACCAGGTTAAATATGAACCACTGGCAGGGATTTGGATAATCGAAACAGAGAGATTGAGGGAAGTTTCATGGACAGATGAGTTATAGTGCTTAAGAATTTTAAATTGCCAGACACAATAGCGATATAGATCAGCGTGCACAGGAATATCAGATGGATGGGATTTTGGGATGAGTTCGAATCAGATTTTGTTTCTGCAGGTTTCAACCCGAGAGTGTCAGCAGTAGATTGTTGTCATCATTAAATTTATATTTCATAGCTCAAGGTTCAAACTGCAGATGGATTAAGCCAGTGAAGTATATTCTGGAGCAGTGAGTAGTTAAAATTAATAATAGTCAGGGGTCAGCTCATGGCCAAAGGGATTACCAAAGTTATGATTCATCTGTGTCAAACAACACGTGCATGTTTCACCTCCCACCACCACACACACTCCCACCCCGCCCCAAGCCACTCTTCACGCTGATTTGGAAATATATTGCTTTTCCTTACAGTCGCTGTGTCAAAATACTGGAATTCCCTCCCTACTGGCACTGTGGGTCAACTAACACCAAGTGGACTGCAGCGATTCAAGAAGGCAGCTCACCCTCACATTCTCAAGGGCAAATAGAGATGGGCTATCAATGCTGGCCAGCCAGCAACACCCAAGTCCCACAAATGAATGGAAAAAAAAGATTTTGGCCAGGGATGGGATGGAATCCCTGTGAGGAAATGGAGTTTCTAAACATAATACAGGACATTGACCTCCACAATCCCTTTATGTAAATAACAAGGGCAGAGAGACGATAGTTCACATCTGAAAGTGAGTAGGTTTGCATGGAGACCCATGAGTAATACAGCCAGATGCAAGGAGGGAGACAGGAATTGAACTGGATTCAAAGTATCACCAGAAACACTATTGGTGGGAAGAAGTGTAGACTATATGAAGAAACAGAAATGTAGTAGTAACTGGTTTATAGAAAATAAAATCTGGACTGTGAGACTTACTAGGGACACCAGCGATAGACAGGAGAGGATAATAAATATATTGAATAATGCGAAGAGCATAATCGATCCGCCTTGATAAAGACAACCGATCATAATATGTAGAAAGATACCAAACAGAATTGGATAAACCCCTGTCCATTGTTGGAACATTCCAGTCTAACATTCGCAGTTTCTGATCCATCATTGGAACAATCCAGTCTAATGTTCTCAGATTCTGATCTCTCTTGCCCCTCTCTCTGGAGCCACTGATCCCTGTTAGTGCTGTCGGTGATGGTTCCACTCATACTGTGGAATAACATGTTGACGGAGCCCATTTATCAGTGAAAGATGGAAAACCTCCACTAGAATAATTAAAATCCATGGAGACTGGCATTAATCACTGTCACTGAACAAACAGATCCAGTAAACCCCTTCCTTACATCACATTTCATAAAATAAAAGGGAATATTTACTCAGTCTGAATGGAATGGATGAGGGTTACTGACGGACCGACTACAAATCTTTCAATCTTTCTTTTTGCGATTTCCTTGTATCTGGGAGAATTTCCAGAGCTATGCAAGGCTGTATAAGTTCCACTCTGTTTATAATAGGAGACTAGGATAAAATAACTGACCAGCTGCATAAAATGTCTTTTGGAGAAATTTCTGTATACACTAAGTCAAGGGAGAAAGTGAGGATGGCAGATGCTGGAGGTCAGAGTCGAGAATGTGGTGCTGGAAAGGCACAGCCCTTCAGGCAGCATCGGAACAGCAGAACAATCCACATTTCATGTGTCAGCCCTTCATCAGGAATGAGGCTTGTCGCCCAAATGTGCTGAGAGATAAATGGGAAGGGGATGGGAATGGAGGAAGGTAGCTGAGAATGTCATAGGTAGATGAAGTTGGGGTTGAGGTGATATGTCGGAGAGGAGGGTGGAGCAGAGAGGTGGGAAGGAAGGTGGGCAGCTTGAACAGGCCATGAAGGCTATGCTGAGTTGGAAGGTTAACGTGTGGGAAAGGAAAATGAGGAAACTAGTGAAATCCACACTGATCCCGTGTGGTTACAGGGTCGCAAGGTGGAAGATGAGGCTTTCTCCCTCCAGGCATCAGGTGATTAGGGGGCGGTGGTGGAGGAGGCCCAGGACCTGGGCGGAGTGGGAGGTTGTGCTGAAATGTTCGGCCATGGGGCAGTGGGTTTGGTTGGTGCGGGTGTCCTGGAGATGTTCTCTGAAGTGTGCAGCATGTTAGCGTCCTGTCTCCCCAATATGGAGGAGACAACATCTGGAGCAACGAATACAGTAGGTACTGGGCCTGGAAGTGCAGCTAAAATTCCAATGGATATGGAAGGATCCTGTTGGGCCTTGGGCGGAGGTGAGGGGGGGAGGTGAGGACGCAGGCTTTGCAGTTCCTGCGGTGGCAGGGGAAGGAGCTGCGAGGGTAGAGTGTTTTGGTCGGGGTGTTGACCTGATGACGTAGTCACGGAGGGAACGGTCTTTATTGAATGCAGATAGGGGTGGGGAGGGAAATATACCTCTGGTGGTGGGGTCTGTTTATAGGTGTCGCAAATGGGGGAGGAAAATACATTTTATCTGGAGGTTTGGTGGAGTGGAAGGTGAGCAACAGGGATGTTATTTTCTTGTTGCATAAGGAGGGATGGGATTCGAAGGCAGAGGTGTGGGAAGTGGATAAGATGGGATGCAGGTCATCGTCGACCATGTGGGAGGGTGATTTGCGATTTTTGAAGAAGAGGGCCATTTGAGATATACACTGGGATCAGAGTGTGGTGCTGGAAAAGCAGGCTAGATCATGCAGCATCCGAGGAACAGGAAAATCGATGTTTTGAGAAAAAAACCCTTTAGCAGGAATCGGACGTCTGCCCGAAATATTGACTTTCCTGCTCATCGGATGCTGCCTGACATGCTGCGCCTTTCCAGACCACACTCTGTACTCTAATCTCCAGCTTCTGCTGTACTCACTTTCGCCTACTCATTAGGTTCAACCACTTCTTTAATACTGCCTTGAATTTTGCTCTCCCTGCTGTAGAGAAGATATAGTTAAACTTGAAAGGGTGCAATAAATATTTACAAGCATGTTGTTGATGTTAAGGTAGCGGGTGAGGTTGAGCTACAGAGAAAGTGTGAATGGGCTGGGGCTATGTTCCCTAGAGCGTTCAGTCTGAGGAGTGATCTTACTGAGGTTTATCGCGGTGAATCCCGATGCTCCAGGGTGGGCAACGTCAAAGACCAGGGATATCGACAGGACAGTTATTCACATTATAACTCGATAATTACTCATGGGACAAATTGCCAAAATATGTAAGTAGACTGAAGAATGCAACTGACCGGAGATTTCAGAATTTGGAGGGTCCAATCACAAGAATGAGAACAAAAATAAAGTCATTGCCATATCGACTGAAATGATTAGTTATATCACATTCTCAATCCACCTCAAAGAACCAGCCCTGACACCAACTATCCGGAGGAGATATCTGTTCAGCATGAAGCACTGTGCAGATCAGGTTCGTGTACTGTTGAACATAACCCTGCAATTGTTCCAGCGTGGAACACTGAGCGGACCATAGCAGTGCATTGATCTATAAACCCAGTTCAGAAATGTTTTCAGCATGGAGCACTGTGCAGACCAGGCTGATGTACTGTACAATGAAAGCCACAATCTACCCAGAGTGGAAAGGTATGCAGACCACAGCAGTGCATTGATCTATAAACCCAGTTAAGACAAATGACCAGGTTGTGGAACTGTGTCCACCACCCCAATACATTGTTCAGTATCACTGTTTTAGATCACTGTCCAGTGTGGGGAATCTTGCAGCCCATGCTGGGAGTGACAGAATGTGCAGCTCCCGTCCATGTACAGCTCCATATCTACACTGTGTCATTATGAGGTGAATTGTGGGTGTGAACATGACTGCCAGAGAGCGATCGCCTGGGAATCAGTTTAAATACCAACAAATGGGAGGAGTTTGGGGTATAGACAGATTGGGCGAAATTGAGAGACAATGCCATGGATGGATGTGTTCCCAGATTCCAGAATGTTGAAATGTAAACGTTTCAACAGTATCCTGCAACATAAACCAGTGTTTCCAGGGATGATGGGTGAACGGGATATTGCTGTGAGGTCAGATGATGGAGAGTATTGGATGAGCAATTGTTCGGCAGTTTTGTAGCTTGGAGAAGGGTCAGTACAGACTTCGATTCATTGGGCTGAATCGAACAATAACTTGTCTCAGTGACATTTTCATTGTGTGTGAAGAGGGATTGTCTGCACCAGGTCGTGTTATTTTCCTGGTTCTGTCTTGTTGAACTCACCTAATTAACTACCCATCCCACCCCATGGTGTCACGCTCATTCAATACCTGCCTGTGTCTCCTACCCATCATGGCTAGAGGTACTCACATCGCCCGGATATCCCTGGATAATAAATGATCGCTGGCACTGGTGCCATCTTTAAACGGCCAATGGGCACACTGTTCAGCTTTCTCAGTTCAGAGCTCTCCTGCACACTTTGCCCCGACCATGGCAGATAAGGGGCAAATATACGATGATTTGTCGACAGGGTCAAGGAGGTCCTGATTGATGGGCTAGTACAGAGGAGGACCAATCTCTTCCCAGAGGGAGCCACACCACCAGACACACTGAACATGGTCTGAGCTCACCATCCAGCTGAGTGCAGTATCTGCGATCTGAAGAAATGTCCAGCAATACAGGACAAGCATCAATAACCTTCCGCATTCTGTCAGGATAAGGGTGACTGTATTCTCTCTGTTCCCTCACAGTCACTGTATATCTGTTATAGCACCAACTCACGAACATGGCTCATGCTCCATCAATCTCACTGCATCGCCGTCTCTGTTCCGCTATCTCACTGTCTCTCCACTACACCCCTGACACTAACAACATTGCACGGACACATCACTGTGGACTGACTCCCTTCGGACACCTCACCATGTCCACCCTCCCTACCTGCACCAGCACTAGCAGCAAAACTACCCACTCCCACCCTCCCTCCCTTCCTCCCATTCCAGGATAAGCAGTCTGGAATAGGGCAGAAAGGGCCATGCTGGTTAGTGGAGTGCCCGATATCCGTTCCCTCTCACCCCCTCCCCCCGCCATGTGGGGAGGATCCTGTTACGTTTCGGAGAGGAGCTGGACGACACCTGTGGAGATTCTGAAACAACCGCTTCCCACCAACCGAGTCAGGAGAAATGTTCAGTGAAGGGCAATTCTCACTTTAAACCCCTTGGCAGCTCCATTTCCCCCCGACACAACCTCGAAGCCGTGGCCCTGATGTCATCTCCCTTTTGTGTGGAGCTGGTACAAATGGAATCCCCACGGTCTCAATGGGCAGGAGGGTGGGCTCACAACACATCATCACCACCACTTCCCAGGAAGGGAGCACGGAGACTCCCTCCTACACCTCCCCCTGTAAACAGCTCAGATACTGAAACTAATCTGTGATAATTAATGCTCTCCTCACTTGTCCTGACATCTTCAATAATCTGTGCTCATATACACCCAGGGCCTCCTGTTCCTGGACCCCTTTTATATCCGTACAGTATGTTTTATATTGTATTTCAATGTTCCTCCAACCGAAGTGTATCACCTCACACTGCTCTGCATTGATCCTCATCTGCCATAAACCTGAAAACTACACCAACGTCTCACTGTCCTGTTGGAGTTCCACACTGTCCATCACAAACTTTATAATTCTTGCAGCTTTGGTATCTGCAAACATTGAAATTGTCCTACAGTTACACGCCACACAGAAATACCGACTCATCCATTATTGTGAGCAAGTGCAATATTCACAAACTCCCTGAGGACAGACGTAAATACTGACACACACCAGACAGTGTAAGTGAAATATTGACAAGAAAAACGTGGAACATGAGAATTACTGAAAGACACTCCACGTCTGTATTAGTTTCCGAGTATTAGTGAGTGTCTCTATGACTCTGTATTAGTGTTTGTGTGAATCTGTGTGTATCAGTGTGGGGCGAGACTGACAGTCTCTGTGGTGCTTAAAGTGATTTAATATCCCCCTGACACGAGTTCTGAGGAAGGGCCACTCTACCTGAAACGTTAACTTTCATTTCTGTCCACAGATGCTGCCAGGCCAGCTGAGCTTTCTGTTGCTGTCAGTCTCTGCTGGCCTCCCCACACCACTGTACAGGTGGGAGTGGAGAGTGAGAATCATCGGGGTTTCAGTTTACGAGGGACATAGTGAGGGCAGCAGCTCACAGCACCATCGACACACACTCACACAGACACACAGACAGACGCAGACACACACACAGAAACAGACACATAACATGCACACAGAGTTGGTACACACGGGGGCACACAGAGACACATATAAACACACAAAAGTAGACAAGCGCGGAAAGATACATGCTTGGGCATACAAACACGCATAGAGTAATAGAGTTACACTGCGTGTTTGGAAACAGACCTATCGGCTCATACAGTCCATGCTGATGATAATCTCAAACTAAAGCAGTGCCACCTGCATGCGCTTGGACCATATTTTCCCAAACATTCTCTTATACTTGTACTTAATCAAATGTCTTTTAAACATTGTAAGTTTATCCACATCCATCACTTCTCAGGACGTTCATTCCATACACAAACCAAATGATGTGTAATCAAAATGCACTTCATGGGTCCTGATCAGTTGTACATGAGAACTCTGCGGGAAGTTCGGGAAGGGAATCTTAATGACATGTTCTTATCAGCAATAGCCAAAGGTGAGGTGCTGGCAGATATGAGGCTGACTAACGTGGTGCCATCATTAAACAAACTGGGAAGAAAAAGCCAGAGAACCGTAGAGCCTGATATCGGTGGTGGGAAAGATACTGGAGAGAATACTGAGGGACACTACATACGTGTATTTGGAAAGGCAAGGACTGATTAGGGACAGTCAACATGACTTTGTGCATGGGAAATCATGTCTCACAAACACGATCATTTTTGCTTGAAGAAGTAATGAAAAGGATTGATGAGGGCAGAGCAGTGTACGTGATCTATATGGACTTCAGTAAGGCGTTTGACAAAGTTCTTCATGGGAGACTGATTAGCAAGGTTAAAGCTCATGGAATACAGGGAGAACTAGCCATTTGGATACAGAACTGACTAAAGGTATAAGACAGAAGATGGTGGTGGTGGGTTGCTTTACATACTGGAGGCCTGTGACCAGTGGAGTACCAGAAAGATTGGTGATGGGTCCACTGCAATTTGTCATTTATATAAATGATTTGGATATGAACATAGGTTGTATGACTAGTACGTTTACACATGACATCAAAGCTGGAGGTGCAGTGGACAGAGAAAAAAAGTTACCTCAAAGTATAACAGGATCTTAATCAGATGGACCAATGGGCTGAGGAGTGGCAGATAGAGAAATGTGGGGTACTGCATTTTGGAAAGTAAAATCAAGCCTTGGCTTATACATTTAAAGTTAAGTTCCTAGGGAAGTTTGCTCAACAAAGAGACCTTGGGGTGCAGGTTCATAGTGTTTGGAAAGTGGAATCGCAGGTATATCGGATAGTGAAGAAGATGTTTGATATGCTTGGCGCTGATGGTCAGTGCATTAAATATAAGATTTGGGAGGTCATATTGTGGCTGTACAGAACATTGGTTAGGCCACTTTTGAATACTTCATGCGATTACGGTTTCGATAATAGAGGAAGGATGGGTGAAACCTGAAAGGAGTCTGAAAAGATTTACAAAGATACTGCCAGCGTTGTGGGTTCTGAGATTTATGGAGAGACTGAGTAGGCCTGGGTTATTTTCCCTGGAGCACCAGCGGTTGAGAGGTGACCTTAGAGGTTCCAAAGTCTTAAGTGGAATGGATAGCGTGAATAACCAAGGTCTTTTCCCCAAGTAGCACGTTCCAAAACTAGAGGGCATAGGTTGAATGTGAGGGGGATAGACTTTAAACGTATCTGAGGAGCTACGGATTCAATTAGAGTGCTGTGTATGCAACGAGCTGCCAGAGGAAACTGTGGAGTCTGGTACAATTACAACATTAAAAGGCATCTGCATTAGCACATGAATAGGAAGCGTTTAGTGGATATGGGCCACATGCTAGCAAATTGAGCTAAACTAATTAAGGACATCTAGTCAGTGGGGCCAAGTTGGATAGAAAGGTCTGTTTCCATGCTGGACAGCTCTGTGACACGGTGTCTTTCGTTACACTTTCTCTTGTCATCTTAAAATTGCACACAGTCTTGAAATCCGCCACCCTAAGGAAAGGACACCTGTCATTCAACATTATTTATATATCCCTCATTGTTTTATAAACCTCTATAAGGTTGTTAAGGTCTCGACCTTCTACGCTGCAGTGGAAAAGGTCCCAATCTATCGAGGCTGTCCCCATAACTTAAACACTCCATTCCCAGTTGGTAGAACCTTTCTGAACTGCCTCCTGTTTAATAATATCCTCAATGTGACTGGGTGACCCGAACTGCACACAATACTTCAGGAGAGACCTCACGAATGCCCTGCACAATCTGAAGATAATGTTTCACCTCCTGTACTCAAATGTCTGAGCAATGAAGGCCAGCAAGTCAAACACCTTCATAACCACCCTGCCTACACACGATGCAAACTTCAAATAAACATACCAGAACTCCGAGATCTCTCTGTTCTACTTCACTACCACTGGCCTGACATTGAATTGTATGTGTCCACTCGTTGTTTGTTTCCCCAAATTCTGAAACCTTTTATTTATCGAAACTAAACTCCATCTGCCACTCCTCAGCCCAGTGAGAGTGATAGTACTGGGGGAGAAAGTTCATTGCCTTGTATCATTTCGGGGTTTTAAGAAGAGGGCAGTCACACTTTACAGGCGGGAACGAGTGATTGGTGTTTTTGATCCAGAGTCTGTCTGCAGGATGCCCTTCTTTCGTATTGCAGATGTCAGATAATAGCGGTCAGATAAAGGTGGAAATCATAGCCAAATAATTAAAGATCTTCATAGTTTATCTCGAAGGCAGAGCAGCTAAGCTCAACATCCTATATTTGAGATGAGTACCTTTAATTTGTTAAACAATATAATTCATTTTACTGTGTTATTCAGTAAAAGTGAACCAAATTTTAATGAATCCACACCGAGATGAAAGCTGACATTTAAAATGTGACCCAAAATCTGGGCATGGTTTAAGTCTTGTATAATGGGTAATGCCCGTGCCTCTGGAATCACATTTGCACATTCTAGCGGTTTATAAAATCATGAAGACCATGGATAGTGTGAATAGTCAGGGTCGTTATCTCAGGGTAAGGAAGTCCACAACTCGTGGACATAGATTTAAAGTAAGATGGACAGAGGGTGGTGCATGTGTGCAAAGAACTGCCAGAAGAAGCGGTGGAGGTTGGTACAATTACACCATTTAAAAGGCATCTGGATAGGGACATGAATTAGAAGCGTTTAGAGGGATATGGAACGAATGCTGGAAAATGAAACAAAGTTAATCTACGACATGTAGTTGGCACGAATAAGTTGGATCAAATGGTGTGCTGTATAACGCTATGATTCATTGATTCAATTAATTATGATCTCTTTATAATCTTATGAGAACTTCTTCATCTTCCACGATATAACTAATCTTGGTGTCATCCATAAACGTGCTCACCTGCCTTCTATTATTTACATCTAAATTATTGTGATAAATGAAAACCAAAAGTGGATCCAGCACCAATCTCTGTGGAGTGCCGCTAGTCACAAGCCTCCAGTCCAAAAAACAACAATCTTCCACTACACTCCGTCTCCCGCCAATAAGCAGAAACACACACACACACACGCATACAGACATACAGAGACAGTTCTGTCTTTAAGGCAGAGATAGATATGTTTTGATTGATAAGAGGATCGAGCATTATAATGAGAAGGTGGGAGAATTTTGTTGCGAAACGTGTCAGCCATAATTGAACAGCTGATCAGACTCGATGGACAACCACTCTAGTTCTACACCAATTTGGTACGCTCTATGGTTTACACTATCGGAAGAGAGCAGTGGAGGCTGAGTTTGATAAATACTTTACCGAACAGAGTCAATGGGAATGTGAGATCGTTTTGAGGGGCTGAATGCTCCATTTCTTTCCTATTCGTTGTGCCCTCATGTCTAATAAACAGAGAAGGTGATTGCTGCGAAGATCATACAATTTTAAATCTAGATGTTATCCCATTTAAGATTGAGATAAGGATGTTCTTACCTCTTTAGGAGTGTGCTGTCTGTGGTATGCTCCTCCTCAGAGGACAGTGAAGACTGGACCATTGAAGATATTCAAGTCTGATCTTGACTGACCTTTGTTGGACGGGGGAGTCAGTGTTTATTGGCAATAGACAGGAAAAGTGTTTTCAGCCTCAAACAGACCAGCCATGATGGAGGAGGTGTAGCCTAGGTAGCTGTGGGAGTCGGTCGGTTTACAGTAAATGTCCGTGTTGATTCGGTCGCCCAAGATAGAAATGGAAGGCGAGGGAGGAGTCTGGGACGGTCCAGGTAAATTTGAGGGCGGGGTGGAAGGTGTTAGTAAAGTGGATGCTCTGTTAAACCTCTTCGTGGGAGCACGAAGCAGCGCCGATACAGTCATCGATGTAGCGGAGGTAAAGGTGGGGGTGGTGCCAGAGTAGCTGCGAAAGATGGACAGTTCCATACATCTTACGAAGAGGCAGGCATAGCTGGGGCCCATGCGGGTGCCCATGGCTACTCCTTTAGTTTGGATGAAGTGGGAGGTTGGAAGGAGAAGTTGTTCAGAGTGAGGACCAGTTCAGTCAGTCAAAGGAGGGTGTCAGTGGAAAGGAAGAAGCGGAGGGCTTTGAGTCCTTCGTGATGGGGAATGGAGGTGTACAGGGCCTGGATGTCCATGGTGAAAATAAGGCGTTGGGGACCAGGAAGCGAAAATCATGGAGGAGATGGAGGGTGTGGGTGGTATCCTGAACGTAGATGGGGAAATCTTGGACTAAGGGGGACAGAACCGTGTCGAGGTATGCAGAGATGCGTTCGGTGGGGCAGGAGCAGGCTGAGACAATGGGTTGGCCGGTGCAGTCAGGTTTGTGGATTTTGGGTAAGAGGTAGAAACGGGTGGTGCGGGGTTGGGGAACTATGAGTTTGGAGGCGGTGGATGGGAGATCCATTGAGTCGATGAGGTTAAGGATGGTCTGGGAGATGATGGTTTGATGGTGGGAGGTGGGGTCATTCTCAAGGGGGCAGTAGGAGGAGGTGTCCGCGAGCGGGCGCCCTGCCCCTGTAAAAACTCCATCCCATATTCCCAATTCCTTCGTCTCTGCCACATCTGCTCCCAGGAGGACCAGTTCCAATACCGATCAACCCAGATGGCCTCTTTTCAAAGACCGCAATTTCCCCCCAGATGAGGTCGACGATGCTCTCCACCGCATCTCCTCCACTTCCCGCTCCTCCGCCATTGAATCCCACCCCTCCATCGCCACTAGGACAGAACCCCACTGGTCCTCACCTACCACCCCACCAACCTCTATATATATCGTATCATCCGTCAACATTTCCGCCACCTACAAACAGACCTCACGACCAAGGATATATTTCCCTCCCCTCCCCTATCAGCGTTCCAAAAAGACCACTCCCTCTGTGACTTTCTCGTCAGGTCCACACCCGCCACCAACCCAACCTCCACTCCCGGCATCTTCCCCTGCAATCGCAAGAAATGCAATACTTGCGACCACACCTCCCCCTTACTTTCCTCCAAAGCCACAAGAGATCCTTCCATATCCGCCACAAATTTACCTGCACATCCACACACATCATTTACTGCATCCGCTGCACCCGATGTGGCCACCTCTATATTGGGGAGACAGGCCACCTACTTGCGGAACGTTTCAGAGAACACCTCTGGGACACCCGATGTGGCCTCCTCTGTATTGGGGAGACAGGCCGCCTACTTGCGGAATATTTCAGAGAGCACCTCTGGGACACCCGGACCAACCAACCCAACCAATCCAACCACCCCGTGGCTCAACACTTCAACACCCCCACCCTCTCCACAAAGGAAATGCAGGTCCTTGGATTCCTCGATGCCAGATCATAGCAACACGACGGCTGGAGGAAGAGCGCCTGATCTTCCGGCTAGGAACCCTCCAACCACAAGCGATGAATTCAGATTTCTGCAGCTTCCTCATTTCCGCTCCCCCCAACTTGTCTCAGTCCCAATCCTCGAACTCAGCACCACCTTACTAACCTGCAAACTTTTTCCTGAACTCATCGCCCCCACTCCCACACCGGCCTAGCAACCTCACCTTATCACCCTCACCTTAACCTCCTTGCACCTATCGCATTTACCTCGCCCCTCCCCTCGTCTCTACTCCTTACCTTTTATCTTAGCCTGCTTGGCACACTTTCCTCATTCCTGAAGAAGGGCTCATGTCCGAAACGTCGATTCTCCTGCTCCTTGGATGCTGCCTGACCTGCTGTGCTTTTCCAGCAACACATTTTCAGCCATGATCTTTATAAACTTAGCAGCCGGGTAGAGCTCCTGTCTCATATGTTGCTCTCTCACTGCACCCGTTGAGGCTGTTACAGAGTGAGAAGAAGACCCCATTTAGCCAGACAGTATCACTGCAATGTGGCAGGAGGAGCCCATTCTGCCCCTCTAAGCAGATACACAGGAATAGAATGAAGGATTCAGTCATAGTGTAATAGATAGTGTAATACATCAGGGAAACGGACTCTTTGGTCCAACTCATCCGTGCCAACCAAATGTCCAACAGTAATTTTGTCTCAGTTGCCAGCATTTCGCCCATATCCCTCTGAATAATTCCTTTCCATATACCCATCTGGATGACGTTAAATGGTAATCACACCAGCCTCAATCACTTCCTTTGGTAGCTCATTCCATACACACAAAATACTCTGTGTGAACAAGTTGCCCCTTAGGCCCCTTTGACATCTTTGCCCTCTCACCTTAAACCTAGTTCTGGACTCCCTTATCCAAGGAAAAAGACCTTGCCTATTTACCCTATCCATGCCCCTCGCGATTTTATAAACATGTATAATGTCGCCCCTCAAAGACAATAGTTTATTTTAATGTCTCGTGACTGCGACAAATTTTCAACACAGTACCAACAGCCAAAAATTAAATTAATGATTCAGATTATTATTTGCATTGTTAGGGGGACACATGTTAATCAGGCTAATCGGAAATGTCCCCTGTTCCTCAGTATCTGTCTGGTGAAAATTGAGCACATGACTGATATTGCAGAATGGTTCTATTGCTGCATCGGAAAGACCACATTTTTGACTGGGTAGCGATCCCCTCTAATATTAGACTATATTTTGTGCTCATGTTTTAAACTCTCAGGGATCAGGATCATTCACGGTACGAACTTTCCTTGATCATGTGACAACACATGGCCGGAAGGAGGATCACTGAGATCAGAAGCAAATCGACAACCATCTACACAGCACAGCAGGAGGCCATGCAACCTTTCTGGGCAGGTAGACAGGAACAGGGAACCCATGGTCAGCTTCCAGGAAATACAGAGTAGAGATAATTACTTATTTTTAGGTTGGAAAGCTGTCACTAGTGGCATAATTCAGGGATCAATGTGAGGTCATCATTAGTTTACAATCTAGACTAATGATTTGGATGAAGGGGCTACATGGATTGGAGCTCAATTTACTCATACACCAGGATAGTCATTCAATAAATGTCAACTGGTGACAGAACGCGTGCAATGGGGTACAGACAGGGGAGGGTCGTGAGCCAACCTTCAGCCAGCAAAAAGTACATTACGAGTGATGAAAAGTTTATGTTTTGGAGGAAACATAAGACAAATGTAAATTATATAACTTAAGGCAGAATGCAGAACTTGGTGATAGAAAGGGTTTCGTGTGTCCTGGTACATAAATCACGTCAAGTTAGTGTGTATATGTAGCACGTGATTTGCAAAACAAATGCAATGATATTTTTCTTGCAAATAGTATCAGGTATAATCTGATGCTCGTTTGTAACCTCGCCACTTACTGAGCACAGTTCGCCAGAACAAACCAATAGGTACCATTGGTTGTTGCTTCAGAATGTATCAGAACATTCATGGCTTCCACCACATGGAATCATGTATAAATACAAGGCCCGCCGAGTCCAATGCTGCTGCAAGTGCGTTATAAAGTTTGTGAGTTTACATTCCTGAACCACCCGCCAAGGCAATGCATTCTAGACACAAACCATCCTCTGGATTCAAAACGGGATCCACAAATCCTCACTCAATATTGTCTCTTCCACTTTAAACGTGTGTCCCTTGCTTTTGACCCTTTGACTAAGGGGAACAGCTGCTGTCTGTTCACTCTGTCCATACCTCTTATGGTTTTATACACCTGTGTCAGGTTCACACCACACCTTCCTCTGCTCCAAAAGCAAGACTATCCTATCTTCATGGTTTGAGTTCTCTCTTGTGTTGTTACTTCTTCCAAAGTGCAGCATCTCACATAATTCAGGGTTATTTTTTATCGGTCATTGATCTGGCCATCTGAACAACCAGTCTGTACCCTCCTGTAACTTAACACGCTACTCCTCATGGTGACCCATCCGGCTAATCATTGTGTCATCCACAACATTGTTTAACATTCTCCAACTCCACCCCCATCTCCCACATTAATGTCATCAACATTTATGAATATCAGAAACAAACCTTGATTTTCTTCCTGTTCTACAGATCTGTTGCAGAGGAAGAATTGGGAATTCCAGTTTCATGTTTTTCATATTTTGGGGAATTGTCAGCGTGATGCAGTTCAGGTCTTTTGTGAGGGAGCCAAAAATAATGTTTTGAATTTGGAACTGAATTCTGCTTTTACACTCCGCCCCTCTGCATATATTATTCATAAGCTTTGTATGTCATCAGAGAGGGAGAAAATGTAACTTGTCTGAGAAGCCACAGCCATTGCTCTATGGTTTTACTTGTTCGTCTCTGCAGCAACATATAGAACATAGAATATAGAACAACACAGATCAGAATAGGCCCTTCGGCCCTCGATGTTGCGCTGACCTGTGAACTAATCTCAGCTCGTCCCCCGACACTATCCCAAAATCATCCATGTGTTTATCTAAGGATTGTTTAAAGCTCCCTAATGTGGTTGAGTTGACAACATTAGCAGGTAGGGATTTCCACGCCCTTACAACTCTCTGTGTAAAGAACCTACCTCTGACATCTGTCTTAAGTCTCCCACCACTCAATGTGTAATTATGCCCCATCGTACAATATGACATCATCATCCTAGGAAAAAGAGTTGCATTGTCCACCCTATCTAAGCCTCTGATCATCTTGTATGTCTTTATCTAGTCCCCTCTTTGCCTTTTTCTTTCCAATGTGAACAGGTTCAAGAGTATCAGCCTTTCCACGTAAGACCTTCCCTCCAGACAAGGTACAATCCTAGTACATCTCCTCTGCACCTTTTCTAATACTTTCACATCTTTCTTGAAATATGGGTACTAGAACTATACACAATATTCCAAGTGTGGCCGCACCAGCATTTTGTATATTGCAACATGATTTTGCGGCTCCGGAACTCAATCCCTCTACGAATGAAACCTAACACACCGCATGCCTTCTTAACAGAGAGCAAGAAATTCATCAGTCATCTTTCCCACTCATGGAGTGTTCCTTTTGAGGATTCATTGGAATCTCCCCATGCCAACAGAGAAGGGAATTCAGCCAAGTCCAACTGTTCCAGGAAGAATCCCCATTGCCAGCAGCATCTGTGAGGCAGAATTACAATTGAGACCATCTCAATTTTTATTTTGACAAGAATGTAGCTATTATTTATACAAAGTTCTTCCAAACTATTTTCTGCAGAATGTATTGTTTTTCTCTTTGCTTTTAGCCATGTGTGTGTCTCAGATTTATAGAAAAATAAATAATGATAAACATATCGTCAATGTCCTTACTTTATGTCATTTATCTTTCCATCGTTTTTCCAGTAACATTACTTTGGTTTAATGTTAGTAAATCTTACAAATTTAATAAACCTGCCTGACTTGTTCCTAGCATTGAACCTGACCCAGTCTGAGACGGTTATCATTTGTCATATCACACACTTGGTTACACTGAAAATTTGTCGTGAACCCTGGAGGAGTGGTCGAGAAAAAGAAACAGTGACTCTCCAACCTCGGTAGGAACAAGGACAATAAGAAATTCCCAAAGACCATTTTAGTTGGACTTCTCTTCCCTACAGGTCTGTCATACCTGTGTGATTGCATTTATTTAAAAGTTTGTTAGATGGGCAATTTAGCATGGTCAATCCACTGAAAGTCTTTAGACTGTGGGAGGCATCTGGGCACCTGGAGGAAACATTTGCAGACAGGGGGAGAATTTGAAAGCTCAATCCAAACAGTCTTGAGTGTGGAAGCAAACCGGGTCACTGGTACTGTGAAACAGCCGTGCTAACCACTGAAACACCATGCTCCCCCCTCAAACCGAGTCCCCGGTACGGTGAGACAGTCGTGCTTACCACTGAGACACCATGTCCCTCCCCCCCAATGAATCACTGTGCTAGGGAATACTGGAGAAAATGTCAATCTGCAGTATAAACAGAAACAATTGGGAAAACATAACAGATGAGCCAGTGTCTGGAGAGAGAAACAGTTATCTTATTAAGTCTGACATTAACCTATTGGGAAAAACGTATATTCGACTCAATAAGTTAAATCTGTTTCTCTCTGCTCAGAACCTGTTAAGGTTTTCCAGCACTTTCAACTTACTTAGTCTTTTGGACTGTGGATATATTTCTGATCTGAAAGGGAACAGCGAAGCAGCCATTTCCATTAGCTCTCAGTATTTGGTTATGGCTTCTGAATGAAAAATTAAAAACTTTGTGAATGACATGTTTCTAAATACTGATAAGGCATTGCACTAACATAACTCATTATGAAAATGTTGAACTCCATGGTACTGACACCACACAATCATCTGAAAGTAACTAACTGAAGTAACGATTCCAATTGTTACCAATGTCTTGTCATGCTCCTGATGTCACTGGCAACGTACTCATCCAGCAAGGTCATACCTTTCCGAAACTTTAGATGTGAGTGTGCAAACATAAAATATCTTGTTTTTTTTTAACAGGACATATTCATCCAGGGATTTGGAAGGCACTAACAAGGACACCGTTTATTTGTCGTCCCCAGTACCTCTGCAAAAGGCGCCAGAACCTCTTCAATCCAAGTAATCCACGCAGAGCTATTGTAGGGACATTCCAAGATTTTTAACAACCGATAACGAAGGAAGAGCAAATTAGTCCCTAGTCAGAATGACATGCAACTTGTCAGATACTTTGAAGAGATTTTTTTCCATTGTTCGTATTTCCAGTGCAGACTGTTCGAAAATTAGCATTAATCAACGTTTTCTCCGGGTCCTTGGTTCCACCCTCAGTCAAGTCCTGCTTCGATTGAAAGAGTAGTCACTCTAATCTCACCTCAAATTACATTGTAAGGTCAATAGAAAGAATAAAGAGCAAAAGACAAGAGCAATGTCTTTGTAATTATCAAAAGAAAATTGATACATGGTCTTCCAATTCTGTCAGAACTTGTTTGTCCTATTGGTGATGAGGCTGTTTGGTTAAACATTGTGACAGACGGACAGTAAGAAGCTCCACTCTGTACAAATACTGAACAAAACTATCCTGTTTACGGTGCATCAGACAATGACAAACATCCTATTGTCAGTTACTATTGGACATTGATCATTCCAAACTCACCATTCACTGATGACCAGGAGTCGCACAGAAATCATCAGCTTCCACAATCTAGTTGCTGAGCAAAAAGGGAAAGGGAGAGTCAGGGAAAGTGGGAGTGAAAGGTGAAATGATGCGATGTACAGTGCGAGATGTGTGAAGGGAGATGGTCAGTGGAAGGGGATGTATCAGCAGCAAGGGAAGTAGGAGTGTAAGGAAAGAGCAGGAAGGGGGAGGTGGTGGTGTACCAGAAGGCCCATCAGTGGCAGGGAGAAGCATGTATTTGGAAAAGTGAGATTGATGTAAAATCAAACATCACTGTTCGGGAAAATTGGGATCTGGTTTCCTTTGAAAAGTAAGAAAAGTTTCCTATTTTTTTTTTTAGTAACACTTGATTCTTCTTCATATTGTATATTCACTCTGCATTTCTGTATCTCCATCAAGACATTTTCTTTTCTCCCCAATGCATTATTGCAACATGATGTCACTTTATAAAACAATATTCAGAAATTCGGGTGCTTGTACTTTTAATTTGCTTCCAATTCAACGTAGAAATGAGAATGCGAATGCATCTTCTATGGTGTGTTTGTAATGCAGAATTTAAATTTCAACTTTACCCTCATCCCTCTAACCCTTTCAAACAATCTTAATGAATGATCCTGTGCCCATTCTTCAGCTCTGACTATTGCAGTGAATGTTTTGCAGAATAAGCTGCAGGCCCATGTAAAACAGAAACGTTTCAGTGCCAATGGCTAGTCCAAAGTTAATGGTACACAAATCTTATGAATAATACATACAGAGGGGTGGGGTGTAAAAGCAGAATTCAGCTCTGTGTCCAAAATATTATTTGTGGCTCCCTCACAAATGACCTCAACTGCATCACGATGTCAATTTACAAAATATGAAAAACAAGAGACTGGAATTCTCAATTCTTCCTCTGCAACAGATCCACAGAACAGGAAGAAAATCAAGGTTTGTTTCTGATATTAATATAGGAGATGGGGATGGGTATGTGGGGTTGGAGAATGATAAACAATGTTGTGGATGACATAATGATTAGCCGGATGGGTCACGGTGAGGAGGAGCATGTTAGGTTACAGGAGGGTACAAATCCATTGTTCAGATGGCCAGATCACTGACCGATAAAAATTAACATTGAAAGATGTGAGATGCTGAACTTTGGAAGAAGTAACAAGACAAGCGAGAACTCAAACCATGATGACAGGCTAGACTTGCATTTGCAGCAGAAGAGAGTGATCCTGACAGATGTGTATAAGACCATGAAAGGTATTGGCAGAGGGAACAGACAGCAGCTGTTCCTCTTAGTCAAAGTGTCTAAAACAAGGGACACATGGTTAAAGGGAAAGAGAAGATATTGAGAGAGGATTTGTGGAATCTATTTAGAATCCAGAGGATAGTTTGTGTCAAGAATGCATTCCCTGGGAGGGTGGTTCAGGAATGCAACCTCACAAACTTTATAAAGCACTTGCATCAGCACTGGGTGTTGCAGACTCGATGGGCCTTGTCTTTATTACACGATTTCATATGGTGGCAGCCATGAAAGCTCTTATACATTCTGAAGCACCAAACAACGATACCTGTTGGTTGTTCTGGCGAACTGTGATCAGTAAGTGATAAGATTACAAATCAACATAATCCCATGGAGTACCAGCACTTACTCAAAAATAGTACTGCCCATCCATCTCTGAAAACATTCAGGATAATTGTCTTGTTCAGTGCAAGAATCGCCCATCAAAAGCAATAACATAATTCCAGCCATTTGACACCATTATTGTAAGGACACCAATATCATCGTTGCAGACCTCCCTTCGTTATTATATTGACTTGTATCTGTAAGGTTGTTATTTCTCAGAATAAATAATAAACTCCAGCCTATTTGTTCGCTTTGACAATGAGTCAGGTTTCTTGTGTATTCTTGTGAGCTGTTCATCACAGCGTGGCGGCTTGTTTAACACTCCATCCACCACCAGTAATATTTAGTCCCAGTCAAACTGGCACATGAGATGCACTGCTGGCACTGCCTCTCAACAGTTGGATGGACTAACATCATCTGGACTAGAACTTCTCAAGGGCAATTAATGCTGGTCCAGCTCCATTAAAATCCCAAATGAATTGAATCGGATTTTCTTTAATTAATAAAAAATGCAGAGATTGTTTATTGATCTGATGAGTTTGTAACTGTCTTTATAGTTGTGTTATCTATGTCCATGGAACAATGTTGTATATATATTAGATCACTTACTGTGTGGAAACAGGCCCTTCGGCCCATTAAGTCCATACCGAAACGCAACACACACCCCGACATTTACGCCTTCGTCTAACACTCGGGACAATTTAGCTTAGCCAATTCACCTAACGTGCACATTTTTTGGATTGTGGGAGGAAACGCACGCAGACACGGGGAGAACGTGCAAACTCCACGCAGACAGTTGCCCGTGGTGGGAATTAAACACGGGTCTCTGGCGCTGTGAGGCAGCAGTGCTAACCACTGTGCCACCATGCCGCCCGTGTGGTTTAAAGAACAACAATACGCTCAGGTCACAGACGTTACAAGACAATGCAGCATTTAAGCAAAAACCAGGTAACTGGGAATAATGTACATTGGGGTTTTCTGGCTGGCGTAGATGGATTGGGCTGAAGGGCCTGTTTATATGACGTGCGACTATCACTTTAATTGTTGAAAACAAAGAATGCAGTCTCACTATTTCCACAGCTTGTGAGCATCAAATGGTGAGGAATACAATCTCCAGTGTCACACAGCACATTGACTTGAATCTATATCATTCACCCTTCACTATCAAATGGTTCAGCAACTGTTTCTATCTTTGTAAGACTATCTGTTAGTATTCCTGCACCACAAGAACCCCTGGGGTTTATTACCATATTCTGAATATAAATTAAACATGGGCAACAGTTTGCTGGCCTTGCTAATGAAACTCACCTCACTAGAACAACTGAAAGGAATGAGTAGAATTAAAGTTATCCATTCGACCCAATCTGATTTTTAAAGCAGTTTCAAGGCAGGCGTTCATTTTGCCCTATGCTCCTGACCTTTCTCCAAAACCATGAACCTTCCCTGCGTGCTATTGAGTGCTGTTTAAAATTCACATATGGAAAGCTTCGCCCAATAATCTGAACGGAAAAGTCTTCATGCTCATGAGAATCACCTCATAGTTTGTCAGTATCTAAAGACAACAGAAATGCAGAAACTGGCATCAGGAGTAAGTCACCAATACAGCTCCGTCATGCAATAAGATCGTGTATGATCTGATTGTGACCTCAATCACACATTCCACCTTTGTCCTTACAATGTTTGTGCTCCATTCTTAGTCAAGAATCTGCCTGCCTCTACCTTAGGAATATTCAATGTTTTGTCCTCCATTGCTATCTGGCAAGATAGTTCACAAATACACGACACTTTGAGAGTGTTAAAACAACCAACGTCTTCTTAACTGAGATATCCTTCAGTTTCATAATAATCCATCCATTCCTGGTAATCTCTCACACAAGCTGAAATGTTGTTTCAGAATTCAACTTGAAAAGACTACTTGGAGTATTCTGGGGTTACCAAGATCGCATGGTGTCCGCCTCAACCCCAGCAGATCCAGAGTCAGTCAGTTCAAGATTTCATCCTGAAACAAACGTTCCACACAGGAGTCAGTTGAGTCAATCTTCTCTGGACTGATTTGCATGTCATTACGGCCATTGTTCTCTCGATGTTGTCTCGCCACTCTCTGCAAAACTAGAAAACCTTCCCTAATTTTGCATGTAATCTGTTTCAGAAAGTTTCTGCAGTTATCTTACATCATTCATAAATTTATGCACACATGAAGTTTTTATTTTGTAATCCAGGTACCTGCTTCCTCTGTGCATCAAGCCAATCTCTCCATTGAAATGATACACTGCCTTTCAATACAACCCACCAACATGTTTGAGCGCACAGACAAAACATCTTACGATGCTCCATACAACAATATTTTTTCTGTTCACTTGACCTACCTTTATCTCTTTATAGACTCAAGCCCTCTTCACGTCTTGCTTTTCTAACAGTTCCAGATTTAGATTTAGATTTAGATTTAGATTTAGATTTAGATTTAGATTTAGATTTAGATTTAGATTTAGATTTAGATTTAGATTTAGATTTAGACACTTAGATTACTTACAGTGTGGAACCAGGCCCTTCAGCCCAACAAGTCCACACCGACCCGCCGAAGCACAACCCACCCATACCCCTACATTTACCCCTTTAACCTAACACTACGGGCAATTTAGCATGGCCAATTCACCCGACCCGCACATCTTCGGACTGTGGGAGGAAACCGGAGCACCCGGAGGAAACCCACGCAGACAGGGGGAGAATGTGCAAATTCCACACAGTCAGTCGCCTGAGTCGGGAATGCAGATGTCTGCATTCTTCCATAACACACACACACACACACACACGATATTTGGCCAAAGAAATAGATTGTGGCCACATTCCAATAGAATTGACAATGTAATAATTTTAATCAATGTCTCAACTATGAACTTGTGGCATTGCTAAAGTGTTTTGCAGTCCTATCATTCAGTTCCCAAACTCAAAGTAGGGACAGATGGTGTCGAAACTGTCTGGTTTGAACTGAGGAACGGCAAAGGTGAAAAACCAGTTAGTGTTATTTAAAGGTCTACAAATCGTATCCAAGAGCTGGGCGGAGGATACATCAGGAGATAGAAAAGATGTGTAGGAAAGGCAAAGTTACAGTGATTTGGGGGATTTCAATCCGCAGTTGGACTGGGAAAATCAGGTTGGCAGTGGTTTGAAAGAAAAGGAATTTGTGGAATGTCGACGAGGTGGTTTTTTGGAGCAGCTTCTGGTGCAGCAACGAGGGATCGTGAAATACTGGATTTAGTGTAGTTTTAGGTAGGTAGAGGTACAGGTAGCTTTGAGGAGACAGGGAGGCTGCAGAAGAATTTAGATAGAATAGGAGAGTTGGCAAAGAAGTGGCAGATGGAGTACATCTTGGGAAAGCATGAAGTGGTACACTTTCTGTGGAGGAAGAGAGGCCCGGAGAGAAAATTCAGAAGTCTAAAGTGCAAAGAGAGTTGAGAGTTCTTGTACATGATTGGCTCAAAGTAAACTTGCCGGTTGAGTTAATAGTGAGGATGGTGTTGTATCTGCCGCACAGTGAGTTTAAAGTCTTCTATTCGGCAAAAGAACTGTGAGTCAACTCTTATGAACAATAATATTTGCTCATTGGGCACAATCAATGTTAGTACAATAACATTTACTATAAAGTAATGAAAAATACTGCACATTGTCTTATGCTTTTACTTAACTTTGGCTGATCGTGTACCACCACACTAGAACTTGGCCGGGCTCCACGTGGTGATGTCTTCTTATTCTTCCGATGGTCTTGGAGTTGTCTTCTTTTTCAGTGATTATTCTCCAGATACCGCACTCTGTGGGGTTTTGAGTTGATTCTTATCCTTCTAAGTCTTTAACCTCTTCGGAGGGTATGGAGGATTTGCCAATGGAATGATCAGGTTCATTTAGCCTGATCAATTATTCCCAACCAAGGACTGGCACATTGATGGCACAAGGGCAACATTCCATTGCCCATTAATAGTCCAACTTCAGGTGGTATTGAAGGCCACGTTTTTTTGCAAACCGTCTGTCGGGAGCTGCAGCCTGTCTGAATTCTGCAGCAAATGGATAGCACAGACACTTCAGTCAAGGTTGGGATCCATTTCCCAGCATGCTTTAATCATTGTTCATTTTTGTAACTCCATTTTAAGTTTATTAATGTCCATCATGTGTTCATTGTTTCAAGTGGCCTATCCGGTCAGAAAGACAAATACAGTGATGGCATTTATTTTGAGAGGATTTGAATATTAAAGCAGGGATGGATGTGTGATGCTTTACAAGGTTCTGATCAGACCATATTTGGAGTATTTTGCGATAGCATCATTTAAGATATATCTAGACAGATACATGAGTGGGCAGAGAGCAAAGGGATACTAATAATTAGAAAATAGGCAACAGGTTTAGATAGAGGATCTGGAACAGTGCAGGTTTGGAGGGCCGAAGGGCATGCTTCTGCGCTGGAATTTTCTGTGTTCTTCGTTCTTTATCATTCATTCTACAAATTGTATGTTTTCAACCTATTTTATGCTACAATTTAATAACATAGACCATTTATTTATTTGACAGTGCATGTCAAATTATAGTCATTTCTAAATTAGAGTCATAGATTCACAGAGATGTACAGCACGAAAACTGACCCTTTGGTCCAACCCATCCATGCCAATCAGATATCCCAACCCAATCTAGTCCCACCTGCCCGGACCCAGCCCATATCCATCCAAACCCTTCCTATTCATATACCTATCCAAATGCCTCTTAAACGTTGCAATGTATTAGCCTCGACCACTTACTTTGGCAGCTCATTCCATACACATACCACCCTCTGTGTGAAAGAGTTGCCCTTTAGGTCTCTTTTATATCTTTTCCCTCATATGCTCTCTAGTTCTGGACTCCCCCACACTGGAGAGAACGCCTTGTCTATTAATCCTATCCATGCCCCTCATGATGTTACAAACCCCGATAAGGTCTCCCTTCAGCTTCTGACGCTCCAGGGAAAACAGCCCTAGCCTATTAAGGGCGGCACGGTGGCACAGTGGTTAGCACTGCTGCCTCACAGCACCAGAGACCTGGGTTCAAATCTCCGCCTCAGGCGACTGACTGTGTGGAGTTTGCACATTCTCCCCGTGTCTGCGTGGGTTTCCTCCGGGTGCTCCGGTTTCCTCCCACAGTCCAAAGATGTGCTGATCAGGTGAATTGGCCATGCTAAATTGCCTGTAGTGTTAGGTCAAGGGGTAAGTGTAGGGGTATGGGTGGGTTGCGCTTCGGCAAGTCGGTGTGGACTTGTTGGGCCGAAGAGCCTGTTTCCACACTGTAGGTAATCTAATCTAATCTAATCTAGTCTATTCAGCCTTTCCCTATATCTCAAATCCTCCAACCCTGGCAATATCCTTGTAAATCGTTTCTGAACCATTTCAAGTTTCACAACATCTTTCCGATAGGAAGGAGACCAGAATTACATGCAATATTCCAATAGTGACCTAACCAATGTCCTGTGCAGCCGCAACATGACCTCTCAACTCCTGTACTCAATACTCTGACCAATAAAGGAAAGCATACCAAACGCCTTCTTGTGTTCTGTCCCGCTTTTTATTTATGTGTCTGGGTCTCTGAAGGTGGGTGATAAGAGAAATTAAATCGATTGATTATATTTAAATGTGTCAGAATGATAATTTTATTTGATTGTTCAATCGTTTGCTCACTCTGAATATGTGACCAGTCAGAGGTCAACCACTTTTCAAATGGTAGGGCGACAATGTCTGCTTTTGAATACTGACATTCAATGTCATGATTTGGAGATGCCGGTGTTGGACTGGGTGTACAAAGTTAAAAATCACACAACACCAGGTTATAGTCCAACAGGTTTAATTGGAAGCACACGAGCTTTCAGCGCGACGCTCCTTCATCAGGTGATTGTGGAGGGCTTGATCGTACGACAGAATTTATAGCAAAAATTTGCAGTGGGATGTAACTGAAATTATACATTGAAAAATTGATTGTCTGTTAAGTATTTCATCTGTTAGAATACAGTGATAGTTTCACTTGTTTCATGTGTAAATCAAAAAACCCTTTTTTTTAAGTTGCATTCTCGGGTTAGCTGTTAACACTGGTGATAGCTAGACAATATGTTGAAGGTGTTAGCCCACTGTGAACTCTGTCTATGACCTGATGTTTAGATTGATTCTCATCTAAAAAGTGAGATTACAGAGTTTTACATAAATTCATGCAGTTTTTGAGCTCAGACTTCTACATGAATGCATGCAGTTTTTGAGCAAAGTGCAATGCAACTCTGCAAGTACAAATTCACCACACAAAATATATGTGTGCATGTGGTGGGTCTTTGTCTGTCTGTGTTTGTGTGTCTGTCTGGGGTGGGGGTTGTGAGTGTGAGAAAGTGTGTGTATGTGTGTGTGTGTGTGTGTGTGTGTGTGCAGTGAGTGCAGAATGCCTTAAGTCTATGAGGGGGTGCATGTGTGGGAGTGTGTGTGTCTATAAGAGTGTGTGTGGATGTCTGTGTGCGCGTCTGTGTGTACGTGTGGTCCATGTGTATGTGAGAGTGTGTGCGTGGAGGAATATTCAATGTGTAATGTTCACCAGAATAGTCAGACAACATGTTATTTTTCCGTACAAAACAAAATGTGCATTCTTTACTTTTGTATCATAAAATATTGTTAGGTGTTCATATTTTAATGCCATCAATATAGAATCAATTTAATTGTTTTCAGCGATGATGCAGTTATTGTTCAGTTGAATAATTGTAGTTCATATCTCATCATTGCCACATTCACGAATATGGCAAACACCTGATTATTGTTCAGGCCAGTAAACCCGCCACGTTGCCGACATTGTCATGACCGACATTAAAAATGGATTCCAAAAGGCCTGAATTCAGGCACTGCATTATGGGACCTCACAGCTGCCTGTGGCACTCAGTGAGACACTGGTCTGCTCATGAATCTGCCCAGAGAGTTTCCAAACTGCGTCAGGGCAATCATTCAAACATTTCTTCAAAGTAAATCATTTGGATTCCACCTTGGGCAGGAAGTAACTCGCCAACAGGTGATCACTGTTCTCAGTGTAGTTACAAATACTGTATAAATTAGATACCAATGATTGACCAGGAACCAGGTCTTACAAATTCATCTTCAGTTTGACCCTGGCCCAGAAAGCAGTTGTATCGACATAGATGTGTCAGAATCACATGGTGTTGCTTATGGTCCTGACATGTAGCATATCTCCTATACATCTGCTCCTTGGAACAGACACTGGGTGAAAATGTTCACAATTGACAGTCTTCTGCAGCAATAATAACTGAACTTGGTAGATTTTGTCTGATGTAGATAACCACACCTATTGTGCTGGCACTCAGGTGAATGTAACAATGCACACCATAACTGGAAGTCTTGGCCTAATGTCCCTTAACAGCTTCCTAACCTCACGCACCTCACTCCCTCACACAGCTCACTCCCTCACACCACCCACTCCGTCACTCGCCCCACTCCCTCAAAGGCCCCTCTCCCTCACAGGGCCCTCTCCTTCACACACCTCACTCCCTCACATGCCCCACTCACTCACACACCTCACTCCCTCACACGACCCACTCCCACACATGTTCCACTCCCACACACGCCCCACTCCCTCACTGGACTCACTCCTTCACAGGCCCCTCTCCCTCACACACCCCTCTCCCCCACAGGCACCTCTCTGTCACAGACCCCACTCCCTCACACGCCCCACTCCCTCATAGGACCTATTCCCTCATACGCCCCAATCCCTCACACTCCCCACTCCCTCACATGCCCCACTCCCTCACAGGCCCCACTCACTCACAGGCCCCACTGCCTCACAGGCCCCATTCCCTCTCCCACCCCGCTCGCTCACCCACCTCACTCACTCACCCACCCCGTGCCCTCACCCATCACGCTCCCTCACCCGCCACGCTCCCCCACCCATCCCTTCACCCACCACGCTCCATCACCAACAGCACTCACTCACGTGCCGCGATCCCTCACATGCCCCAGTCCCTCACATGACCCGCACCCTCTCCCGCTCTGCTCCCTCACTCGCCGTGCTCCCGCACACGCCCGGCTCCCTCACATGCCCCACTCCCCCATACGCCCAACTCCGTTGCACGCCTTACTCCCCTCACACGCCCAATTCCCTCACATGCCTCACTCCCTCACACCACCCACTCCCTCACAGGCCCCCCTCCCTCACAGGTCCCACTCCCTCACAGGCCCCATTCCCTCACAGGCTCCATTCTCTCACACGCCCCACTCCCTCACACACCCTACTCCCTCACAGGCCCCACTCATTCACATGCCGCACTCCCTCACAGTCCTCACTCACTCCCCACCCCACTCCCTCACCTGCCTCGCTCCATCACTCACCCAGCTCCCTCACCCTCCCGCTCCCTCCCCCATCCTGCTCCCTCACCCGCCACGCTCCCTCACCCGCCGGGCTCCATCACACGCCGCGCTCACTAACCCGCTCCCTCGCCCGCAGTGCTCCCTCACCCACCGCACTCCCTGACCGGCCGCGCTCACTCACCCACACCGCTCACTCACCCGCCGCACTCCCTCACCCGCCGTGCTCACTCACCCGCCGCACTCCCTCACCCGCCGTGCTCACTCACCGCAGCGCTCCCTCACATGCAGTGATCCCTCACATGTCCCGCTCCCTCACCCACCGCACTCACTCACCTGCCACGCTCACTCACCTGCAGCGCTCCCTCAAATGAAGCACTCCCCCACCCGCCCTTTCACACACAGTGCTCCTTCACATGCTCAACTCCCTCACACACCTCAGTCCTTCACACGCCTCACTTCCTCACATTCCTCACTCCTTCACACGCCCCACTCCCTCACACGCCTCATTCCCTCTCACACCTCACTCCTTCACATGCCTCACTCCCTCACATGCCCAACTCCCTCACAGTACCCATTTTCTCACACAACCCATTCCCTCACAGGCCCCACTCCCTCACAGGCCCCTCGCCCTCACAGGCCCCTCTCCCTTTGGCCGCACTCACTCACAGGCCCCACTCCCGCACATGCCCCACTCACTCACACGTCCCACTCCTCACTGGCCGCTCTCCCTCACAGGCCCCTCTCACTCACAGGCCCCACTCCCTCACAGGCCCCTCTCCCTCAAACGCCCCTCTTCCTCACACGCCCCACTGACACACAGGCTCCACTCCAGCACACGCCCCGCTCACTCACCCGCTGCACTCCCTCAGCTGCCCCACTCTCTCCACCGCCCAACTCCCTCTCCCACCCTGCTCCCTCACCCGCCCCCTCACCTGCCACGCTCCCTCACCCGCCCCCTCACCCGCCCCGCTCCCTCACCCGCCCCGCTCCATCACCCACCGCACTCCCTCACCCACCCCGCTCCCTCTTCTGCCCTGCTGCCTCACCCGCCCGGCTCCCTCACCCGCCCCCTCACCCGCCCCGCAACCTTACCCGCTGCGCTCCTTCACCCACCGTACTCCCTCATCCGCCCCCCATCCGCCCCGCTCCCTCACCCACCGCACTCCCTCACCCACACCACTCCCTCTCCTGCCCCGCTCCCTCATCCACCGCGCTCCCTCAACCGCTGTGTTCCCCCACCTGCCCCCTCACCCGCCACGCTCCCTCACCCGTTGCGCCCATTCACATGACCCGCACCCTCATCCGCCCCACTCCCATACACGCCCCGTTCCCTCACCCACCCCACTCCCTCACCCAAACCGCTCCGTCACCCACTGCACTCCCCCACCTACTGCCTCACACGCCGTGCTCCCCAACCCGCCCCCTCAACCCCCGTGCTCCCTCACCCGCAGCGCTCCCTCACCTGCAGCACTCCCTCACACGCCCGACTTCCTCACATGCCCCGCTCCCTCACACAACTCCCTCCCTCACACAACTCATTCCCTCACATGCCTCACTCCTTCACATGCCTCACTCCCTCACTCGCCTCACTCCCTCACCAGCAGCGCTCCCTCACCCACCGTGCCCCTCACCTGCCCCATTCCCTCACACGCCCCGCTCCCTCACATGCCCCGCTCCCTCATCCGCCCTCCTCCCTCGCATGCCCAGCTCCCTCACCCACCCCACTCCTTCATCCGCTTCACTCAGTCTTCCGCCCTGCTCGCTCACCCGCCGCGCTCCTTCAACCGCCGCGCTCCCCCACCCGCCCCATACCCACCGCGCTTCGCCACCCGCCCCCTCCCCCACCGCGCTCCCTCACCCACAGTGCTCCCTCGCCCGCAGCACTCCCTCACACGCCCTGCTCCCTCACACTCCTCGCTCCCTTCCACATCGCACTCGCTCACATGCCTCACTCCCTCACATGCCCCACTGCCTCACATGCCCAACTCCATCACATGCATCTCTCCCTCACATGCCTCACTCCCTCACATGCCCCACTCCCTCACACACTGCACTCCCTCACACAACACACTCCTTCATGCGCATCTCTCCATCACGTGCCTCACTCCTTCACGCACCTCACTCCTTCACGCACCTCACTCCCTCACGTGCCTCAATCCCTCACGTGCTTCACTCCCTCACACACCTCACTCCCTCACGTACCTCACACCCTCATACAACTCACTCCCTCACACATCTCACTCCCTCACACGCCTCACTCCCATACACGACTCACTCCCTCACATGCCTCACTCCCTCACACGCCCTACTCCCTCACACGCCCCACTCCCTCACACGCTCCACTCGTGATCACACGCCTCACTCCCTCACACGCCTCACATGTTCACACACCTCACTCCATCACCTGCCCCACTACATGATATGCCCCACTTCCTGACACACCCCACTCCCTCACACGCCTCGCTCTCTCACACGCCTCACTCCCTCACATGCCCCACACCCTCACACGCCCCACTCCCTCACATGCCTCACTCCATCACATGCCTCACTCCATCACACACCTCACTCCATCACACGCCGCACTCCCTCACATGATGCACTCTCTCACACAACTCACTCTTTCACGCGACTCACTCCTTTATGTGCCTCACTCCTTAACACGTCTCACTCCTTCACGTGCCTCACTCCTTCACGCGCCTCACTCCCTCACGCACCTCACTCCCCCACGCACCTCACTCCCTCACACAACTCAGTCCCTCACACAACTCCCTCCCTCACACGTTCACCAACTGATGAGAATCCTCAAACCGAGTGAAACCTGGAACGCGGAACAGTACAGCACAGTAAGAGCCCTTCAGCCCTCAATGTTTTTTCCGGTCTTTGATCCTCCTCTAAGATCAGACTAACATACATGACCTTCAATGTATTAACTTTCATGTGCCCATCCAAGAGTCTTCTTAAATATCGCTAATGTATCTAAATCTACTACCACCGCTGGCGCTGCATTCCGCCCCGATAATGAAAGCCAATACTCCAAACACCTTCTTAACAAATCTATCAGCTTGAGTGGCAACTTGGAGGGATATATGGACATGGACCCCAAGATCCCTCTATTGCTCCACGTTGCCAAGAATTCTGCCTTTCACCCTGAATGCTGTATGCAAATTCAACCGTCCAAAGTAAATTGCTTCACACTTTTTAAGTTTGAACTGTATCTGCCACTTATCAGCCCAGCCCTGCATCCAAACAACGACGTGTTGCAACCTACAATACACCTCCACATTATACACAACTCTGCCAACATTCATGTTGTTGTCAAACTTACTCACCCACCATTCCGCTTCCTCATCAAAATCATTTATAAAAATCACAAAAAGCACAGGTCCCAGAGCCGATCCCTGTGGAACACCACTGCTCACTGTGCTCCAGGGTGAATACTTTCCATTTGCTATCACCCTCTGTATTCTATGGGCCAGCCAAGTCCATATCGAACCAGCCAATTTTCCCTCTGTCCCATGCCTCCTTACCTTTTGAATGAGCCGACAATGGGGAAATTTATCAAGCTCCTTGCTAACATTCTTGTTCACTACATCTACTGGTCTACCTTAATCAACGTATTCTTTCACATTTTCAAAACATCAAGAAGGTTTCTGAGGGATGGCCTGCCCCTCACAAAGCCATGCTGACTATCTCTAATCAAATTATGGTTTTCTAAGTAATTGTAAATCTTGTCTCTCAGAATCGTCTCCAATACTTTGCCCATCACTGATGTAAGGAGAAAGTGAGGACTGCAGATGTTGGAGATCAGAGCGGAAAAATGTGTTGCTGGAAAAGCGCAGCAGGTCAGGCAGCATCCAAGGCGCAGGAGAATAGACGTTTCGGGCATAAGCCCTTCTTCAGGAGGCTTATGCCCGTAACGTCGATTCTCCTGCTCCTTGGATGCTGCCTGACCTGCTGCGCTCTTCCAGCAACACATTTTCCAGCACTGACCAAAGACTGACTGTTCGGGCATTCCCAGAGTTATCCCTACTCCCTTTCCTGAACAAGGGAATAACATTTGTCACCCTCCAATCATCTGGCTGGCACTGCTCCAGTGGACAGTGAGGACGCAAAGATCATCGCCAAAGGCACGCCAATCTCTCCCGTCACTTCCTGGAGTAACCTAGGGTAACCCCATCTGGCGCAGGGGATTTACCTATCCTTATGTTTGTGCTTCAATCAGTGTACACTTCCCTTCAACATTTCTACACCCTGTCCAACGAATTGATTGATTGCTTTCCTTTTCAGTGCAATATACAGTGCTGCCTTCCTGAGTAAATATGGTTCCCAACATCCTGTGAATCACCGAATGAAATAAAGAGGAATGCACCAATGCCTTCCTGATGAAGGGCCTATGCCCGAAACATCGACTATCCTGCTCCTCGGATGCTGCCTGACCTGCGATGCTTTTCCAGCACCACACCTTTCGACTCTGATCTCCATCAACTGCAGTTCTCACTTTCTCCATTACTGAGGGCTGTCCCCTCTGCACACTGAGCGGGGAATTAACCGTCAGAAACCCATTGTATGTGGAGCTGACTGCTCAGTTCTGGAAAGTTGCACTTGATGAATACGTTCTTTTTTTTTATTAAAGAATTCCAATTCCACAAATATTCATTCAGTCCCAGAGTTACAATTTTGATTCCTGGTTTGGGCAGTCTGATAACAAATAGTGAATTATTGAGGAACTCCGAGGCACAGAGTATTCCAGGTGTTATATTCCAGCTTACGTTACTGCAGGGAGTATTGTCAGACAGACTGATGTGACGATCGCATGAGTTGACATGTGGAGGTGGAACGTTTTTGCCATCACAGAGATGTGTTTGAGGGAGGTCAGGGCTAAAAACTCAATATTCTGTTGTACTGGAACTATACGCATGACAGGGGAGGGTATTGAAAAGGAGGTGGTGTTGCATTATTAATTAGGGAACAGTAAATGCAGTGAGGACGGACGATATCTTGGACGTGTCTTCAAATTAGGCTTTATAGGTCGAGGTTGGGTGCAATCGATGACAGACACACCGCTGGGATATTTTATAGAGCCTTAGAAAAATGAAAATACAAGAGCAGATATATAACCAATTCACTGAGGTGTGAATGAAAGCAAGGCTGGAGTTGTTACAGAGAAAGGAAAGCCAGGCTGGAGGTGTTACAGAGATAGGAACACAAGGCTGGAGATGTAACAGAGATAGGAAAGAAAGGCTGGAGCTGTTAAACAGAGAGAGGGAAAACAAGACTGGAGATGTTACGGAGAGAGAGGAAAGCAAGGCTAGAGATATTACGGAGAGAGAGGAAAGCAAGGCTGGAGATGTTGTAGAGAGAGGAAAGCAAGGCTGGAGATGTTACACAGAGAGGAAAGCATGCTGGAGATGTTACAGTGAGAGGAAAGCAAGGCTGGAGATGTTACAGAGAGAGAGGAAAGCAAGACTGCAGATGGTACTGAGATAGGGAAGAAAGGCTGGAGATGTTACAGAGAGAGAGGGGAAAGCAAGGCTGGAGATGTTACAGAGAGAGGAGAAAGCAAGGCTGGAGATGTTACAACGATAGGAAATCAAGGCTGGAGATGGTACAGCGATAGGAAAGCAAGGCTGGAGATGTTACAGCGATAGGAATGCAAGGCTGGAGATGTTACAGCGATAGGAATGCAAACTTGGAGATGTTACAGAGAGGAGAGCAAGGCTGGAGATTGGTTCAGAGACAGAGTAAAGCAAGACTGGAGATGGTACAGAGATAGAGAAGAAAGGCTGGAGATGTCACAGACAGAGGGAAGGAAGGCTGGAGATGTTACAGAGAGAGGAAAGCAAGTCTGGAGATGCTGCAGAGAGAGGGGAAAGCAAGATTGGAGATGTTACAGAGAGAGGAAAGCCATGCTGGAGATGTTACAGAGAGAGAGAGGAAAGCAAGACTGAAGATGGTACTGAGATATGGAAGAAAGGCTGGAGATGTTACAGAGAGAGGAAAGCATGCTGGAGATGCTGCAGAGAGATAGGAAAGCAAGGCTGGAGATGTTACAGAGAGAGGAAATCAAGACTGGAGATGTTACAGAGATAGGGAAGAAAGGCTGGAGATATTACAGAGAGAGAAAAGCAAGTCTGGAGATGTTACAGAGAGAGAGGAAAGCAAGGCTGGAGATGGTACAGGTATAGGAAAGCAAGGCTGGAGATGTTACAGCGATAGCGTGGCCTGTGCATGCTAGAAGAGGTGAGTGAGATGATTTTAAATTCATTCACAGGAAATGGGGAGATGTGTAGCCGCTGGAGATTAGAGAGTTAGGGAGTGGTGTCGGGCAGGCGGAATTTACAGTGATAGATAGGGCTGTAGTATGAGATAAAGGTTGTGGAGATACGGAGGGTTACTGAGATACAGATGGATGTAGCGGCTGGAGGAGATGACAGCGAAAGATACAGAGATACACGTAGATAGTTTAAAAACGGAATTATGCAATGTATTATTAGAGAAGATATTGTAGAAGTCTACGGAATAAACAAGGCACTTGGAGGAACTGAAGGAGTGAGACCTGGACTGTCCAATCACAAGAGTCATAGGGTGAGTGTCATACAGTACAGAAGAAACCCTCCGATTGATAGTGACAACAATTAAAAGCTCTGCAGACACTGAAAAACCCTCCTTCCTAACGTCTTGGGGCGAGTGCTAAATTTGGGAGACGTGTTCTACAGACTCCTCAAGCAACAATGTGACATAACGAAACCTCACGGTGTCGGATCGAACACTGACACGGAAATCTCCTGCTGACTCCCCTCACTCAGCCTCATTGTGTGTGATCAAACACTGACACGGAAACCTCCGGCTGACTCCCTTCCCTCAGCTGATGGATCAGTGTCCCTCTACATTGAACAACACTTGGAGGACACACTGACAGAATTAATGAGCTGGAGAATCTATACTGGTTGGGCCATTTCAAAACTACCACTCAGAGGGGCTCAGCAGAAGCATTGATGATCGAGATGGTCGGGTCCAAAAGGAGAAAACTGCGAAACTGGGGCTGCACCAGGTCGGGGGGAACCACTGACAGGGAGAAACATACCTGACTTCATCCTCACCAACCTCCTGGCTGCAGAGACGTTGCACGATGGCCATATTGGGAATGGTGACTACCACACATACAGTATTTCTGGAGACAAAGTCCCACTTTTACATTCTGAAGTGTGTGTGTGTGTGTGTGTGTGTGTGTGTACACACATGAGCACACATGTGACAGGTACTCTCACTATGTTAAACGGGACAGATTTCAAAGAGATCCAGAACTCAGCTCTAGCCTGTGGAAAGTGATTCGGGTAATTTTCAACAGCAGCAAAATTGTACTCCAGCACAATTTTTACTGTTACTGCCTGGCATATGCTACACTTTACCCTGACCATTAGACCGGGGATAAACCATTGTTCAATGAGGATCACAGCCTGGCCTGTCAAGAGTAGCATCAGGTATATCTCGCAATGAGGTGACGCTACCAAACAGGACCACTTACTTAACAAATAGCATAAACAGCCAGTGACAGACAGATATAACCAAGAAATCAGACCTAATCTCTGCAATCCTGTCACATGCAGTCAGCGTGAATTGTGTGATCAATTAAACAACTCACTGGAGGAATAGGATCCACAAATATCGCCTTCCTCAACGATGAAAGGGTCTAGTACAACAATAGAGAAGCTAAGGCTGAAACATTCACAACAATGTTCAGACTGAAGTGTCGATGGGATGATCTAGTTTAGTCTTCTCCAGATGGGAGTCTTCAGCTGATTTGATTTACTGTGTGTGGTAAATCCAAACGGCTGGAGGGAAGGGGAATGCAAAGGCTGCGGGCCCTGAGAACATTCTATTCAAGCTGTTCCGGCAGAGATATTGCAATGGGACCTACCTGATAACGTGGAAACTATCCAGACATGTCTTGCACACACACACAGACAAAACATCAGACAATCAATGACTGTCCCATTGCTCTCATCTCTATCATTAATAAAGAGTTGGAAGATGTCATCTATAGTGGGGCCAAGCAGCACTTCCTCCAACCTGCTCACTGAAGCTCAGTTTGGGCTCTCATCCCTTGGGCACATTGAAGTCCTGGTTTAACGATGTACAACAAGATGAATTCTAGAGGTGAGGTGACAGTGACTGCACTTAACATCATCGTTACTGCATTTGACCAAGTGTCATATCCTGGACTCACAGAAAAACTGGAGCAAATAGGAATCGTCTGCACTGGCTGAAGTTACACCTGGTGCAAAGGAAGGTGGCGAGCAGACATCTCCACAGCAGTTCCCCAGGTGAGAGGCCTCTGAGTAAACCTGTAGACCAGAAATGGAAAGACAGGGCGCTATACGCCAACAGGATGATAGGGTTGTTCTCTTATAAGATAGACGCAACTAGTGGCAGTTTACCTGGATAGTCATCATGCCTCAAGCAAGGGAGAGGTTGAGTAAGACAGCCCTTTTCAGACACCTCATTCAATGCAGGAACTGAACCCACACTGTTGGCATTAATCTGCATTACAAACTAGCCATCCAACTGATTGAGATAACCAAGTCCTTACTCAGTTTCTTGGGGAAGATACTGTAATATTATACCATTCAAATATATTGTTAGACACCTCTGGAACAGGTGGAACTAGAAGCAAGCTACCGAGCTAAGAGAGAGGGACAGCATCCGTGAGCTGTAAGAGTTCTCTCTGCCCGAGGCCCAATAATTTTCAGCTGCTTCTTAAATGACCATCCCTACACTGTAAGTCATAAGTGAGGAAGTTTGCCAATGATTGGACAATGTTCAACACCATTCGTGATTTACTCAGATACTGAAACAGTCCTTATCCAAATGCAACAGGACCTGGAAATACGCAGGTGTGTGCTTAACAGTGACAAATACCATTTCCATTACACATGTGCCAGACAACGATTACCTCTAACAATAGAAAAGTGTACCATATCGTTTAATGTTCAATGCCACCACCATCACTGAACAGCCACCGAGCAATATCCCGGGTATGACCGTTAACCAGAACTGGACTAACCATATAATTTCATTACCCAGTCCTGTGAAGTGCTTATGCTAAAACATTGACTGTCCTGTACCTCAGGTGCTGTCTGACCTGTTGTGCTTTTCCAGCGCCACACTTTGACACATATTAATTCATTGGCTACCAGAATATGTCAGGGGCAAGAAATGCTACAAGAACGATTCACCTTAAAATTTCGGAAAGCCTGTCTCCCATCAAAAAGACTCATGTTGAATGTGTGTGTGATTAAATACCTCCATTTGCCTGTGTGAGTGCAGCTTCATCCCTCATCCACTGACACTCAGAAGCAGCAATGTCTGCCATCTACACGGTGGCTCTGCAGAAATTTACCAAGGCTCCTTACAACGTACCTCTAAAGCCACGACCATCAAGAAGGACAAGGGAAGCAGATACATGGGAGAACCATGATCGGGTTCCAATCCAAGCCATCCACCGAGCTGATTGGGAACTATATTGCCGTTCTTTCAGTGTCACTGTTTCAAGTTCCCTCCCTAATGGTATTGTAAGTCTACCTACAGCACATGGGCTGCAGCGGGTCAATGCGACAGCTCACCCCCACCTTCTCAAGGGCAAAAAGGGACAGGCAATAAATACTGGCCTTATCATATTCTATGAATAAATTAACATGAAAAATATTGTCCAGACCTGCCCAATTCTGGACACTGTGCCTTGGGTTTTGTGAGCGCTGGCTGGTTGGGTCCAGGCAGTAACATATTTGTGGTAAACAGCTGAAGGGATATGCTGTTTGAAACACTCGGACAGTCTCTCAGAGGTATGCCCTGCATACCAAGCATCACACAGACACTGACAGTCACATCACACATTACTGAGCTCTGAGATAGACAGAGGCAATTGAAAATACACTCATATCTGACTAACATGTTTAAACACACAGTGATATTGTTGCCACGAAAATAATTATGAGTGAACGTTAGCGGGGGAAAGTGAGGACTGCAGATGCTGGCGATCACTGTCAAAAAGTGTGGTTCTGAAAAAAACACAGCCGTTCAGGCAACATCTGAGGAGCAAGGGAGTCGACTATTAGCTCACAATATTAATATAAGGCAAAATAATTGTATATTTTCATAGTCCTTGTACTTAATAATAATTTGGTCTTGGGTGAGGGAATGAGATTTATCATTTCAATATTCCTTCCTGTGAGTTGTGCACTGTTTTCATCATAATGTTGTTATAAAAGTGAACGGAGTAAAGGGGGGATATAATGCTTATTGGACAATCTAAATGTTGGTATTATGAAAGGTTATCGAAACTTCAGTAAAGAGACTTTGCTGTTAATGGTTAGAACAATGCTGTGAACATTTACACAGAAATTTCCAGTGCAAGTCAAACACAAAATCATTGGGCTGGGATGATGCTGGCCATCAATGGAGCTGTACACTTCTGTTTGGACACTGACATTGTGGGGCTAACATACACTGGATATGGTTTATGAGGGGTTCAATGTAAGATGCCATGTGCCACAGGAGCCCATCACATTTATAACACCTTCATTCAGGATCGGGTCCAAGGTGCAGAATTACAGTGTTTAGGTGCCATACCAGAAGAGATATGCTTGCAAGACATGGCTGTTTAGAGGTCATTATTACAAATGTTGAACTGCGTCCGGATCGACACCATGTGCTAGTCCATTGACCAGTTTTCCCCACTCAATCTCCCCGTTGTTCAGGTATGTCTCTAACCAGTCCATTGTGAGGGATTATGTCAGTAACTGACCAGCTCCAGTTTGGAAACTCAATGGTGATGCATCCATGAGGTGCAGTGGGCCATCGGCATGAGCAGAATCATACTCTGCACAACTCATACAGTCTGAAACCTCACAGTCAGACATACTTCCCACCGTACACTAACCATCACGGTCCGACATACCTCCCACTGTACAGTAACCATCACGGCCTGACACGCCTCCCACTGTACAGTAACCATCACGGCCCGACATACCTCCCACTGTACAGTAACCATCCCGGCCCGACATACCTCCCACTGTACAGTAACCATCACGGCCCGACATACCGCCCACTGTACAGTAACCATCACGGCCCGATTTACCTCCCACTGTAGAGTAACCATCAAGAGTTCAGTGCTTAGCACTGCTGCCTCACAGCACCAAAGTCCAAGGTTCAATCCCGGCCTTGGGTAACTGTCTGTGTGGAGTTTGCACATACACCACTGTCTGCGTGGGTTTCCTCCGGGTGCTCCGGTTTCCTCCCACAATCCAAAGATGTGCAGGTCAGGTGAACTGGCTATACAAAAATGCCCATATTGTTAGGTGCATTAGTCAGAGTTAAATATACGGCAGAGGAATGGGTCTAGGTGGGTTACTCTTCTGAGGGTTGGTGTGGACTGGTTGGGCTGAAGAGCCTGTTTCCACACTGTAGAGAATTTAATCTAACCTCCAAGGTTCAATTCGAGAATATGATGAAATAATCACTTGTCTGAATGAGTGCAGCTCCAACAGTACTCTAGTATGTAGTTACTAGCAACAGGCAACACAGTTGTGTGGGGAAGTTCATGTCTCACAAACTTGATTGATTATTTTGAGGAAGTGACAAAATTGATTGATGAGGGCATGGGAATGGATGTTGGCCATTTGGACCTTAGCAAGGCCCTTGATATGTTTCCTTATGGCAGGCTCATACAGAAGGTGAAGTGAAATGGGATCAGCGGTCAGTTAGTAAGATGGACAGAGAACTGCTTGGTCATAGAAGACAGAGTCGTTGTGGAAAAATGTTTTTTGTGACTGGAGATCTGTAAATAGATTGGCGGAGTTGCAGATTCTGATGATAATTGCCAGAGAATACAGCAGGACGTAGGTCAGCTTCAGACTTGGACAGAAACGCAGATGTTACTTTATCTGGACAGTTGTGACGTGATGCGTTTTAGAAGGTCTAATGCAGGAGAGAAGTATAAAGTGGATGGAAAAACTACTGGCCGCATCAACATCCGAAGGAATCTAGGTGTACAGCTCCACAGTCCCCTGAAAGTGGTAACACGGGTGGATAGGGTGATGAAGAAGACTGATGGCAAACTTTCAGACGTGCATCAGAGCATGCAGTATGAAAATTAGCAGGTCATTTTGCAGCTGTAGAGAAACTTAGTTCGGGCACATTTAGAATATTGTGTACAGTACTGGTTGCCACACCAGCAGAACGATGTGGAAGTGTTGGAGGGGGTATGGAAACGTTTTACCAGGATGTTACCTGATTTGGATGGTATTAGCCAGAAGGAGATATTGAACAAACATGGTTTGTTTCCAACTGGGCATCATTCGCTATGGGCTACCTGATAAATATTTACAAAATTATCAGAGGCACAGATACAAATACAGCTAGAAGTCTTTTCTTTCCCCAGAGTAGAACTATCAATTACTCAGCACCATAGGTTTTAGGTAAAAGGGAGAAAGTTTAGGAGATATGAAGGGCAAGTTTTTTTTTGCTTTCCCAGACAGAATATGCATGTGCCTGGAATGCACTGATAGAGGAGAAAAAGCTAATATTGCAAGATTTAAGAGGGATCTTGTCACAAATACGAGTAAGTAGGAAACTGAATGACATAGAGGGTGTAGGAAACAGAATGATACAGAGCAAAAAACTTTCTTTTTAACGTTAGAACGGCATCATGTGTCAGTGTGGGCTTGCTGGCATGAAGGGCCAGTTCCAGTGCTGGATTGCTGTTTAAAACAAGATTTGATTGCAGGAATTGCAAGATGTTGACTGAATGATTACTGATGATTACTGATGCACAACAACCACATTCAGTGAATGTCTCCTCAACAACTTGCAGTTTCATATCCTCCTTCCCACTTTGGGGAATATGGAGAATTTGACGTGAAATTCCGAGTTGGTAACTGGTGACTCCATCTCGCCCCACGCTCCTCCGGCCTTCTCTCTTGCACAACAACGTCTCGGGGGACACTGCACTGACAGAGGCTGCATGTACTCCACACCCTCCAATGCTGGTATCTGTCACATGCCAGCCTCACCATGTAATCCCAGCACATCTCCAACCCACTGACAATACGCTTCTGTACTTCAATGCTGCAGCTCAGGGTGCACTGACAACTCTCATTGCAATGCTGCTGCAAGGACACTGTGCTCAGGGACATACACCCAGCTCATGGACTGTCCCCCTGTGCTGCTCACTCCGTGTTTGTACACACTCAATGCTGCTGCAAGGACACTGTGCTCAGGGGACACACCCAGCTCATGGACTGTCCCTCTGGGCTGCTCACTCCGTGTCTGTACACACTGAATCCTGCTGCAAGGACACTGTGCTCAGGCACACGCCCAGCTCATGGACTGTCTCTCTGGGCTGCTCACTCTGTGTCTGTACACCTTCACTTTGAGCTGACTGGAATGCTGACAGAATTATTGCCTTGCCTTACCCTGCCTTTAACAGTGTTACCCCTCAGCCAGAGATACCAGGCTCACCCGCCTGCTGTATAGTCTTGGTGTTTAGCACAGACACAAAAGCAGGAAGTTCGAGATCATTGTCCACAGTCAGTCCCGGTGCCCAGCACAGTCAGTCAGGGGGAGTCTCAGATCCCAGTCCGGGAGCTTGGACACGGTCAGTCAGGCTCTCGTGATTGTTAGGGTCAGGATCCTTCCCCTGCGAGGAGAAAAGGAGCTGAATGTTGGGGAGACATATGCCTCTCTGGCTATTTCTTTCCTATTGTGGAATGATTCCTTCTAGAATGTGAAAATTAACAAGTGGTATTAAGGGAAATGGAAAATATTGGTACAGCTGTTAGTGCTGGGACAGCTGGGGGAAAGGTGTCGAGGTGTTCTGTGTGAGTGAGTGGGCAGCACAGACACCAGGCAGAATTGGGCAGAGGGACAGAGAAGCGGTTAGCGAAAGACAAAGAGAAGGTGCTGCATTCAGTGAGAGTGGGAGAACATGAGCCTTGGTGGGAGGTGGGTGCAGTCACAGAGATAGAGTGAAGGTGAGCTCACAAACTGCAGATGGTGGCACTTACCCTGGTGGAGTGGAGAAGGTCACTGACCTCCTTCCTACACTTCTGGACGTTCACTCAGAAGGCTGGTACCTCACTGACCCAGGCGTCAGCCTTGGACCAAGCTGGCAGGGTCTGGTGCCATGGCCTCCCGTGCCAGTCCTGGAGGAAGATAATGTCCCTCTCCTACAACATGTCATTCACCAGAACCTCAGGGGCTTGTCCACAAAGTGAAGCCTCAGTTTTACACCCTCTGCTCTCTCCTGGGCAGTTTCAGATTGACAATCTAAGGCTGTAATGACTTTTTACTAATGGCCCCTGTCACAGGGAGGCCGGTGCATTCTGGGATATCCAGGCAGTGCGCAGTTGTTATGACGAAGGGGAAAATCACCGTGTTAGTTTCAGTTGTGAAGATAACCACGTGGGCAGTGAGTGTAGTTAATGAGGCAGATTTGGGATGGTCTCATGAGAAAATGCACTTCACCTTGTGGAGAGAAACCCTCCATACAACCTGACTAAAATGAGACTTGACTAAATCATAAGATGGTTTGGTCTCTGTCTGTCTGATTCAAAATAGGGATGCAGTGTGAAATATTGGGAGCAACAAACTTGGAGCAGAGAATTACAAAGGAGATTCAAAACATTAAAAAAGGGGTAACACAATCTTCCAGACTGTTAAAAGAAGCCGGGGAAAAAATCCCCTGCCTTATAGTTACCCACATTATCCAATCCTCACTGGATGCAGGGATGGTGCTGGAGGCCTGGAGAACGGCTAATACCGCAACTTTGTTTAATGTGGAACAAGGGACTGACTGAATAGGTCGAGGCTGGAATTCTGAGACAGTGGATAAACGGTCACTGAGGAAGTCCCAGGGACTCCAGGACAGTCGGTCTGGATTTGTTCAAGGAAGATCATGTGTAATTAATGTGACTGTATCGGTCTGAGGCAATAACCTGTAACTGCATGTGACTTACTTGGATTTGACGAGAGATCCCATGGCAGACTGTTTAAAAACAGAAACTGTGGGGTCCAAGTGAATGGAGCAAAGAAGCCAGAGAAGTGCAAGGGGACCTCGACAATAGAGGGGAATGTACAATAAATGAGAGCATAGTCTGTGTGGGCGGATAAATGAAGATGGCTGGAAACATCAATAATCTCGTTAATGTAGCAAATGGCATCATTTCCTCTATCAGCCAAAGGGCAGAATTTCAGAGCAGGAAACTTTTGCTGAAACTGCATAAATAATGAGTTCAGTCACAGCTTGGGGACGGTGTCCAGTTCTGGTCACCCCATCACATGGAAGGATGGAATTGGACTGGAGAGGGTACAGAGGAGATTCTTCACCCTGTGACAGTGGAAGTGCAGTTATAAGGAAATATTGGAACGGAGGGTGCTGAGAGGAGATTTGATTGGGGTATACATATTGACAGGAGCCTGGATAGAAAGGGAGAGAATACCTTGTTCATGATACAGAACTCAGTTACCAGTGGCAAATATTTAATGTAATTGGTTGAAATATTAGCGAAGGGATGAGGAAAGTTGTTCTAAAACGCAGTTTATGATCGGGATCTGGGAGTCACACATGGAAGTAGAGTAGAGGCAGAAACTCTCAAACCATTTTAAAAAGGTGCTGGGATCTGCAGCTGAAGTCCTGTAGTATCCGGGGAGACAGAACTAGGGCTTTAAAAAACCAACATTACATCTTGGTCAATGCAGACGGTGGACAGAGTAATCTCCTCTGTACTGTGCTATTTTCTGAAGTTTACAAAGGGAGCCAATATCTGATAGGATCAATACGCAGTGATGAGCGGTGAGGGCAGAGAGGAGCAGTGTGTAAATTTATTAGTATCACAATAATACTGATCCCATCCTTTATACACAATGCTACTTCACTGTTTTAGCCTATTTATCCTTGTTGTACAAATGGGGAAAACGTGTGATTATTCAGATTTCAGTCATGGTCACACTGCAGCCCCATCTCCATAATCCCAGCTCAATCTGATCTAGTTCACACTATTTAAAGCTACCATTTCACTGGTCTTGTTGAAAGGTTTCCAGCTTCATTCTTGCCCCATTGAAGGCTGCTCTTAGTCAACCAATGATTCTCAGTCTCAATTATTGCATATGATTCTCCATCATCATCATGAACGTTCCAATATAATGATTGCTAGGCCCCAAAACGTTCCCCTACTGCCACTGGATCCACTTGCCCCACCTTTTCCCAAGGACCAGGTCCAACAGTACATGCTGTCTTGGGCTGGACACATACTCCTAAAGTGATCTCTCCTCCTTGTAATCCAGGGATACTGGCCCCTCATGACCCTGCAACACAAGTAACCCAGTCAATATCTGGATAAATTAAGTTTCTCAGTATATCTAATCTGTAGTATTGTCATCACTCTCAAATGAGCCTGCATATTTATTCTCTCCACCCTTTCCAATGGTTGCTGGCTGACAGACTGTACCTCACAGTTTAATTGTACACTTTTTGTTCTGTAGCTCCAGCCAAATTCATTCTGTCCTTGGATGGATCCTCTTTCTCTTGGACCCCTTAACTAACGCTAATCTCAACCAATACTTCTACCTTCATCATTTCCCTTCCCTTCTATCATTTTGGAATTCTTTATACCCAGCAATATTTAACACCCAGTCCTGACATCCTCGAGCCAGCTCTCAGTGATCAGTCCATCAGATTTCCACACACTAATCTGCATTTGTAACTCCCCATACTCTGAGTATTCACATCCATGCAGAGTACAACAGATTAAGGGTTTCTTTCTCACTCCATCTTCCACTGTTAAACCTGTTGTTGTAAATTAGTACCAACTGCATATCACATTATTTTGAGAATCCTGGTAGTTCCTTTACTATTGTTGTTTGGATCCTAAGCACACACCAAGTTATTTCCAATCCCTCCCAAACACCCCACAAGGAATTCAGTCCCAGCCCTGTCACGTTAGCCCACTGAGCTTGCACAGTTGCTGCATTCCCCAGAAACATTGTCAATGTCCCAGGAATCTGAAGCCCTTCCTGCTGCACCATCGTTCTAGTCACACGCTCATCTACCTAAAACTCCGAGTTCTGTTCTCACTGGACACAGCACTGAGATTATTGCAGCGATTGCTACATTTCAGGTCCTGCTTGCTAACCATCCACCTAGTTCCCTAAATTCTGATTCCCAGACGACTTCACCCTTCCTACCCAGGTCATTCCTACCAACATGGACATGACCTTTGACTGCTCATTGACCCCAGACGAATGTCCTGCAGACACCGTGATATTCTAAATCCCACTATACTGGAATTACAGAAACACTGACACCTTCTTCAATTTCCTGACTCCCCTGTGCGTATTGCTTCTCCTTCCTTCTCCCCCCGCACCCCCCCCCCCCCCCCCCCGTACAGTCAGGCTGCTTGTGCTGCCGCAGACATGGCTCCGACTTCCTTCCCTGAGCATCCCGCACCTTCATCAGCTTCCAAACCAGGAAACTGAATTGGGAGGGAGATATCAGGATATCCTTACATTCTCTGAATGTTTCTGTTCGATTGCCTAGTCCTTTATTCCCTTTCTTCTTCTCAGCTGTCATGTCTGAAGGGTGATCTGCTCTGTGTGTTTGCTATCCACCTAACTCTCAACATCACAGATGGCCCATAGAGTTTGCACTCACTGTCTGAGCTCCAAGACCCAGTGTTCATCTAGAACACCAGCAGGGGCTGTGGCTTCCCAATAAAACAGAACATATTTCCATCTGACAAACATGTATTGCCATGTCTTAAACTGCAACATGTCTACAGTAATTTATTAATTACTTAGAATGAAGTTACCATTAGGGAAATAACAATATGGTTAACTCCCTTATTCAACTGTGGCTTACTGAGGGTAATGTATTATATTGGCTCAGAATTTCACATCTCTCTCTGATTTTTGAGTTCAACCCTTATTTCAGAAGTTGAAAAAATAAATTTGCTAACTTCTAGCAATTTACTGACAGTCACTAATAACGGTGCATTATCTGGCAATGAACTTACAGCCTTTTCTGTGATGGCTCTTGTAGTTCTTTTAAACTCAGTGCAGGCAGGTCCCAGCAGCAGAAAGTTATCTCTGCGACTCACATGTATGTGTCATCCTCCAGCTCCCACTCCACTCTGCTCCCTCACAGGCTCACCGTCTCTGTGACTCCCAGGGATGTGGAATCCTCCAGCTCCCACTCCACTCTGCTCCCTCACAGGGTCACCGTCTCTGTGACTCCCAGGCACGATTAGGCCTCGATCCTCAGTGCTGATTAATATCTTCCCACTTTGCTGCCTCTGTAACTCCCAGGTATGTTAGCCTCATGCTCCTGCTCCAAGTTGCTCCCTCTCATGGTCACTCCCTCTGTGACTCGGTGCTGATTTCGAGCCTCCTGCTCAGCTGCTTCTCCAAATCCAAGTCCCAGTAGGCCTCGATCCTCGCTGCTGATTTATATTCACCCGCTCTGTGCTGCTCTGTCTTAGGTTATCTGCCTTTGTGACTCCCAGGTAATGGTAGACCTCAAGCCTCAGTTGAGATTTATAACAATTCAATCCGCACTGGTCTCATACAGGATCGCTGTTGTGCTTGGAAAATAGTGGAAAAGAGGAGGATTAGACAGAGCAGAGGGTGTTACAGTGATTGGGCGAGCTGTATGGGATGGAACAGGTTATCTGGGGAGCTAGGCAGATCTTCAACAACTAAAGGAGGTTACTAGAAGTTACAGCGAGAGTTGCAGGCACTGAAGAAGGCAAAGGAAATAGAGAGCTGTTGGCTTGTTCATGATGGAGCTTTGCAGAGTCTGAAGGGCTTATTCTGAGCTGCTTACAGAGATGTGCAGACTTCAACAAATGCAAATTGATAGTCAGGAAGTGTTGTATGGTACTGGAGACTGTTGGATTTTACAGAGTTGGAAGACTTGCAGTAATTGGGGGGAATAAAAACTTTTGGAGCACTGGTGGTGTTCAAGGACCCTCAGGACATGAGGAGGTGCAGAGAATGGGAGCATTCCAAGTAGTGGTATTGTAGGGCTGGAAGTCCGGAGATGGATAAGGAGGATGAAAAATGCCAAGTTAGTATACAAAACCATTGTAATTATAGAGATTTAAGTAAGGGAACCTGTGCTGTCATTGATTACAGTTAGATGGAGAGTTACAGAAGCTGACGGGGTTACAAATTTAAAAAGGGAGAGAATTTAGTTGATCAGAAGTTTAAACAAGAATAAAGAAATTTTAGAGCTCTCTAGACGGCAGGTAAGAATGGAGGAGGTGCGATTTTGTGAGGAACGATAAGAGTTATAACTCGGGGAGGCTGTCAGATATAAAAGGAAAAGCTGCGTTTTCTGTATGTAGTTACAGACATGAGGCGTGTTGTAGCGTCACCTGGAGGGTACACAGATAACAACAGTTCAAACGGCTGGTGCAGTGTCTCTGGAAGGCAGCTCAGTAGGTAACAACAATGACTGCAGATGCTGGAAACCAGATTCTGGATTAGTGGTGCTGGAAGAGCACAGCAGTTCAGGCAGCATCCGAGGAGCAAAAAAATCGACGTTTCGGGCAAATGCCCTTCATCATGAATACAGGCAGAGAGCCTGAAGGGTGGAGAGATAAGTGAGAGGAGGGTGGGGGTGAGGAGAAATTAGCATAAAGTACAATAGGTGAGTGGGGGAGGGCATGAAGGTGAAAGGTCACACACACACATACACACACAAACACACACACATGCGTATACATACACATTTATGGGGTGAATTTGCACTTGCTCATTTGTATTTTCATATATAACCCGCTTTGTTCCAAATACACACAATTCGTAGACAATTGGTCATTGTGGTATTTATCGCCTTCTTCTTTACAAATGAACCCAGTCTGACTCCAGATGAAGAGACAGACAGACTCCAAACAAGACCTCATGCCTAAAATGCATTGTCTGACCGGAGGGGTCACCACCTTTCCATCGATAATACCTGAAGGTATCTCCAGGCAACGACATGAAAGAAAAGCGGACACTTGCATATTAATCAAACAAAACCTACTCCTTCATTCTAATTGATTAAAGATTTAAGAGCCATCTTAGGTGTGTTCAATTAAAGTGCATGAGTTTACATCCTTTGATCTTTTTCCTTATAAATCCAATTCCTAAGTTCTTCCTCTCTCCCTAAGACCTGGTGAAGAAGCAGCTCTCAGAAAGCTAGAGTTTTCAAATAAATCTGTTGGACTATAATCTGGTGTCGTGCGGATTTTGGCCTTGTCCAACTCAGTCCAAAACCAGCACCTTCATTTCATGGCTTTTATTAGTTAGCCAATCCTCTCTCCAAGCACGTTTTTTTCCTAACATAATGTGCTCTTGTCTTGCATATGATTCGTTTTTGAGGCACGTTTTGCAATTGCTTCTGGAAGTCCAGATATAATACATCAATAGGATCCTCTTTATCCATCTTGCTTGTCACATTGTTTTAAGTGTTTGTCAAATCATTCAAACATGACTGATGCTTAGTAATACTATGTTAACTGCCATGGATCGTGTCTTGACTTTGAAAATATCCAGTTATTAATTCCTTCATACCAGATTCTAACAATTTGTCTTCAATCCCAATAATTTGTCCAATACTTTCCATTCCCTAGTGAAGTTGGTTATTCTAAGTTCTTCCCTTTCTATAACCCGCGCACTCTCTTTCAATTCCTGTGATACAGACAAAAGCTGTAAAAGATCTGCTCCAATTGCTGTGTAAGATGAATGAGTGGCTGATTGGACTCATTCTGTTCAATGTTTGATCAGGGGTCGTGAGTGTGAAGTCATCCGATGGAAGCCATACCGAACGAATTTTTTTGATTTATTTCAGAGAGGTCATTTATTTGGTTTTTCAGCCAAGCCTTTGACAAAGCCCCTCGGGGGAAACTGATGAAGGAAGTACAATCTCATGGTATCAAGTGTAACTTGGTAAGTGGCATTCAAATTATCTTCGTGGCAGGAGACACAGGGTGGTAGGAGAAGTCTGTTTGTGTGACTGGAGACCAATGTCCCCTGGTGTACCACAGGGGTCAGTGCTGTGTCCCTTATTATTTGTGGTGTTCATAAACGATATATATGTGAATGTGGAGGGGGGAGGGAGTGTGCGACAAATAAGTGTATGTTTGATACAATGATTGCCCGGGTGGTTGACAGTGAGGAGGAAGGCCTGATGTTGCAGGAAGATACGGATGGAATGGTCAGATGGGTGGATCAATGGCAGATGGAATGTCACTCTGATAAATATGAGGTAATGCACTTTGGAGGAAGGAACGAGACAGGGGAGTACTCAATGAATGGTAGCACGCTAGGAAGCTCAGAGGGTGCTTCGCCACACATCCCTGAATGGGACTGGACAGGGTAATAGGTTAGGTAAGAAGTCACATGCGACTGTTAGCATAGCTTTTATTAATCGAGACATAGATTTTAAGAGTTATACTGGACTGTGATTCGGGCAAGATGGAATACTGTGTACAGTTTTGGGAACCACATTACAGGAAGGATGTGATTGCACTGGAGGGCTGCAGAGGAGAGAGACTGGATAAGATCGGGTTGTTTACTATGGAGCAGAGAAGGCTGAGGGGATGTGATTCAGAAGGATGAGGTTAAGCGGAGTATGGAGAGGGGAGATAGACAGCAGCTGTTCATTTTAGTCAAAGGACCAAGACGCGCAACAGACATTTAAAGTGAAGGATTTGAAGTTTAGAGAGGATTTGAGGATTGTTTTTCACGCAGAGTGTTGGGTCAGGAATAAACTTCCCGAGAGGGTAGTTGTGATGGGTAATCTCACAACCTTTAAACAGCAGTTGGACCAACACTTGGAGTATCATAACATTTCTGGCTATGGATCTCATGTAAGAAATTAGGACTAATGTAGATCATGCTTTTTTTTTTGAGGGAACAGAGTCCATGCTTCTGTGATTGTTTCATTGTGGAGGAAGGTAAACGGTGTGTTGACGTTCATTTTAGGAGGATTTGTGTCCAGAAGAAAGGGTGTGTCACTGTCACTGTACAGGACTTTGGGTTGTCATAAGGTTTAGCTACACATGGTTCTGACTCTGGCATGTTCACCCACAGTCATCACTGAACCATAGATCGGCTTAATGGTAATTGTAGACTGACGGAGTATCCTGGGGGATAAGTTACAGATTATGATTGAATACTATTCTGCTGCTGCTGTGATCTACAGCGCCACATGAATGCCCCGTTTGAGCTACAATATCTGCAATTCAATTCTACTGACTGTCCCCCAGTTCACACCGAGACTTATTCACACATCAGCCCTCTACTCAGTAACCTGACCTGGTTTCTGATTTGGTAGCACTTCTATTTTCATATTCTCATTCTACTGAGGGTCTCTCCTTGATGTTATTATCTCCAATTTATTGCCTTCCTTAAACCCTTTAACATATTCATCTGATTTTTTTTCTATTCTCTGAATATCATCATCTATGTTTGATGTGAATGTGTTCCCTCTCTCTGGCTATGAGTAAGAGCTTTGTAGTGTCAGTGATGCCTGTCTTATGTAGATTCAGAGCCAATGAATGTGTGCACCTAATGTTACTGTCCACTTTCCGGTGACAGCGCTGCATATCGGACCGGGCGTTCGAGCAGCTTTGACACACGTCTGTGGAACTTGCTCAAAACAGATATTGCTGAAGAAACAATGAAGGTCTGGCAATATCTTGTGGAGTGAACGTAAAGTTGACTTTTCAGTTCCAGTGACACTTCTACAAAGCTCCCAGTTTCACCAATAATATTTGCATTTTTCTTTCCAGTATCCATAATTATTTGTTTAATTGAAAATTTGTTCTGTGCCTATTAATTTCTTGAGAAACTCAATAGGTGTGGCAGCATCTGCAGAGACAGAGAAACAGAGTTAGTGTTGCAAGTCTAGTGTGACAATTCTTCAGAACAGAGAAGGATTGGAAACTGGACTTTTTAATCCCTTGAGAGAGGTGAGAGGATGGGTGATGGGGAAAAGAGGGCATGGCAAAAGACAAACCGGCTTTTAGCAGTGGTGAACGAGAAGATGATGCGAAATGGCTTTAAATTAAGATGTGAATGGTGAAGCGTTCTCTCTGTTGAGTGCAACATAAAGAAGACACAATCACAAAAGGTCATAGGGAGGTGAGGACGGAGAATGCATGAAACATGGAGGACAGCCATAATGGGTTCAGGCTGTGAAGTTATGAAATTGAATATTAACTCCTACAGGCTGTAACGTGCCAAAGTATAAAATGAGGTGTGATATGAGCTTGGGTTGTGTTTCAGTGAGACTTTGCAGCAGCCCAGGAACGAAAAGGTAACATGAGAGCGAGGTCGATTATTGAAATGGGAAGCAATGACAAGGTCAGAATTATTCCTCCAGAGTGGGAGTGTTCCACAATGCAGTCTCTGTTTGGTCTCCCCAATGTAAAGGAGACTGCATTGTGAGCAACAATGACAGGAGACTGGATTGAAAGAGTACAAGTGAAATGTTGCTTCACCTGGATGTTGTGTTTGGGGCCTTGGACAGTGAGGAGGGAAGAGGTGAATGCGCAATTCTTGTGGCTTCTGCAATTGCACGGGAAAGTGCCATGGGGAAAGTGGGGAAATGCTCGGGGTGATGGAAGGTGTCAGAGAAGTTCCTGAGAAATACTGACATTGGACAGGAGGGGAAGATGTGTTTGATGGCACTGCCCTGCAGGTGGTGGTGGAAGTGGCGGAGGATGATTCTGTGAATGTGGATTCTAGTGCAGTAGGAAGTGAGGGCAAGGGGAGATCTATCATTGTTCTGGGGAGGAGGGGACGGAGTAAGGGCAGACAGTGGGCGATGGGACAGTCACAGCTGAAAGCCCTGTCCACGAGAGTTAGGGGATTTCTGATTTGAAGGAAAAGGAGGTCACGTCAGAGGCAGCTCACTGGAATGTGGCATAATCAAACAGAAATAACAGAGACGGAGAAACTGGGAGAATAGGGTCAGCCTCTAAATTGAGGATTTCTGTCTCACATTTGGTCTGAAGCGGGATGTGGAAACAGACCCAGAGGAAGGTCAGTGGGTATGCACGGGCAGACATTCAAGCAGATATCCCATAACGCTCAGAAATTATAGTTTCTGTTCAAAACGAAGGACTTGATAAGGAGATGAACCACCTATGGTTGACAAAAGCTGTCAAGCATACTATTCAATCACAATTTAATAAGCGTTAGTGTAGGTCCGGGTTTGGATGTTTATTTCAGGGAGCAGAAGCAGATGCTGGACATAAATTTCAGATGTACTTCCTGAATTACCCCCAGACACCCCTACCATTGCTGCTCCAACCTCTTCCCAGCTCGTCTCCCCTTCCTGTTTCCAGGTTCTCCCTCTCCAATTACAGAGCACATTCTCTCACATTATAGTCCCCCCCCCCCCACTTCACCTGAAGCTCTTTCATCAATTCTACCTTCCCTGCACTAGCATCAAGGTGCGTTTTGTGCTGCTATTTTGCCTCTGGTCTCAGTGTGGCTCGACCTCCCACTCACATCTTATTCCAGAAAGTTTCCTTCTTGTAGTAAACCTTATTGAAAGCACCTATCTCCCTTCGCATTGAATTCACACTGTGATCCAAAACCCAAAAAGTATACTCAGCCTTCATCTCACTCTGCTAAAGGTCCCTGCACGCTGCCCGTGTGGTATAAGAATTCCTTTCCTTACATATAACCGGCCAGAGATACGTATTCGCTGTAGAGATCATCACCCCCTTTAGACCAAGGAATTCAGGAGCTTCATGTCTTATATGCTACCTTAGTGTTGTAACATGGACTTAAACATATCACATTATGAAGTTCGGATTGAGTGTTGTTTCCCTGTCATTTTTAATATTGTTTAAACTTTGCAGTGCTTATGTTTAAATGCTTGTTCTTGAAGTTAGTATCAGATGGAGTCTAGTCGGTTGAAAGGTGACATTATAGAAGATTATAAAATCATGTGAGGCATGGATAGGGTGAATAGCCAAGGTCTTTTCAGCAGGATAGGAGAGTTCAACCATAGATGATGTAGCTTTAAGGAGAAAAGGGAAAGATTTAAAAGGGACGGAGGGGCAGTGTTTTCACACAGAGCGCGATGCGTGTATAGAATGAGCTGCCAGGGGAAGAGTGGTAGATGCAAATACAGCTACAACATTTAAAATACATTTGTACAAATATATGAATGGGAAAGGTTCAGAGGCACATTGGCCAAGTGCAAGCAGATGAAACTAGTTTAGTTTAGAAAACCTGTCAGCATGGACAAGTTGGACCAAAAGGTCTGTTTGAGCGATATGACTGTATGAATCTAGAAAGCGAGGAAAAAGGAAGAAAAACTATTATGTAAGCAAATTGGCAAGAAATATAATAACAAGCGGCACAAGCTGTTCCGTGTATATAAAGAAAGTCCAATATGAATGTGTGACTTTCGGTAGAAATGAAGTCAGAAAAGTAGATTGAGGATGTTTGGACGGTGTGCCTGGAGGGAACAGACAGATAATTTACACCAGAATTTTACACTATTCTTCACAGGGGAAGGCACTGTAAGTATTTCAATGATATGAACAAAATGGTCATAGGAGGGAAGTTCTTGAACAGCCTCTAACAAAAGGATCAAGGTTTTTTTTTAATAAACAGATAAGACTAGTGGTAGACAGGTCAGTACTAATTCATAGTTGGGTTTAAAAGCAGCGGTTACACAATTACTGGTGGTATGAGGGAAAAAATCTATAACTCTCTGGATTGCAGGTTGAACCAACGATTCTAGAGACCCTCCAATGTGGCGCCTGTCTTCAAGAAAATAGCGAGACTGAAAGCAGGAACCATTTAGCCTCACCATTATTGCTGGGAATCTGTGAGAGTCTGTTATTAAGGAAAGGACTGCAGGGCATTTAGAAAAGCTGCACATGGAGTCAGCATGGTTTTGTGAAAGGGGATCTATAATTTCCCTGTAAAATCATTCAAAGCTTTCTGTGGAGATCCCTGAGAATGTAACAAGTGGACTTGATAAAAGGGAGCTGGTAGACGCGATGCTTTCCAGAGGGTTTCCAAAAGGTATCACATTATTGGAGCTCGTAGTCTGACGCTTAATATATTAGCATGGGATGACGGTTGGTTAACACATAGAAATCGGAGAGTCATGGTTAATGGATCTTCCTGATAAAAAGTATCTGCTAGAGTATCACAAATATCAGTGCAATGGCACGATTTATTTACAATCTATACTGATAGCCTGACGGCAAGAGCTGAGTGCATTATACATCCGAGTTTGAGGATGACACTGAGAACTAAAAGGCAGGCTGTTATTTAATGGAAAGGACTCACACAAAAAGAACAGTGCAAAGGGATGGGATTGTTCTTGTGTTTGAAACATAACGACAGCATGCTGATGCAGCAAGTAAATTGGTTGGTTCGTTATGCAGATTCCTGGGATGAAAGAGTTGAATTATTGAGTACATCTAAAAGGATGAGGCGATTATTCATTGTGGTTGAAATGAATGAGGGTGATATTACTGAAATGCACAAGATACAGAGGGGGCTTGACAATGTAGATTTTGAGAATTTCGATCCATTCCAGGGCAGAGTGTTGAACTCCGTGATGGAGATATAGAATAAGGGATATGCAAAGAAATGTCTTCTTTCAGAAGGTAGTGAATGTCTGGAAATCCCTAATCCAGACAGTGAGGGGGCTGGGACACTGAATGTATTTACAGACTGGGTGGATTGGGTTTTGACATATCAGCGAGTCCAGGGATACAAGGGGTTAGCAGGAAATTGGGGTTGAGCTCTGAAGTAGATCAGCCATGTTCTGATTAAATGACATTGCAGGCTTGAGGGGCCGAATGGCCTGGTCCGGTTCATATTTCTTACGTTCTTATGTTATTCTTTTGGAAAGTAACTGGTTATTTTCCTGAAAATGGTGTTGTACAATGTTGCATTCAGGCAGAGCAGAGGATTTGTTTGAGCTAACCCTGGAAGCGGGTAGAGGGCTGTACTCAAAGCGAATCAAGGTCTGTAACATGACCCACAACTGGAGTAGCAGTTACGGAGAGGGCAGGCCTGGAAAGAGGGATTGGGGTGGAGGTCAATTCCTGACTCAGCCTGGATTTTCCAAGTACTTTTCCCAAACTACACCTAAGCATCGGAGTGGCCTCGATCTGCCCCTGTGTAGCAGGTCCAAACGGCTGAATGAAACAACATAACAAAGGGCTGAGGGATAGGAGTGGGTCATTCTGCACTTTGACACTACTCCAACTGTAAATACGGTTGTGGCTCATTTCATTGTGGTCGCAGTTGCACTTTTCTCTCCCTGCACCATTTTTCCTGATTCACTTGTCTATGGACTACCTGACGAACCCAGCCTCGATATAATATAAAGATTCAGCCATCCAAAACTTCTGGGAAAGAGAATTCCCACTTGAGTGAAATACCACTTTGTGAATTTCTCCTCATTCCTGTTTTGACAGAGTTTGGAGGGTGTCACTGTTTCCTTTTCTAGTCCAACTCCTTCACTGCTCACAACAAATCTTAAATATCACCAGTTTGGTGATATGGCCGATGATAAAAGACTCAGATTGGAACAGGTTCAGTGGTAGGAACAAGTCAGCCAGATTTCTTTAGTCACCCACAAGTAACGAACAGAACTAACAGAGCAGCATGGTGGATCTGAGGGTAGCGCTGCTGCCTCACATCACCAAGGAGCTGGGTGCAATTCCATCCTTGGGCGACCCTCTATGTGGAGTTTGAACATTCTTCCCGTGTCTGTGTTCGTTTCCTTCCAGTGCTCCAATTTGCTGCCGCAGTCCAAAACTGTGTATCTTAGAGTGGATTGGCCTTGCTAAATTGCCCATAGTTCCCAGCGATATGTAGATTAAGTGGATTAGTCATGAGCAATGCAGGATTACATGGATAGGGTAGGGGTCAGGACCGGGTGGGATGCTATTCGGTTTGTCTGTGTGGATTTGATGGGCAGAATGTCCTGTTTCCACACTGTCGAGGTTGTATAACAATGGCAACAAATTTGGACCATTAAAATACCTAGTGGGTATCTACCTGATCCACTCTGCTGGAGGTCTTGTATGTTTGAATGAGATCATCTCTCTTTCTATGTGTAACCTGTTAAACTCTCCATAATATAAGGCCTTCATCCCTGGAATACATGAGTTGAAACATCTCTGAACTGCTTCCAATGTAATTATGTCCTTGTTGCAAGGTTTGTGAAGTTTTGTTGCTCAGGTTGAGGTTTAGGGTGTAGGTTTGCTCGCTGAGCTGTAGGTTTGATATCCAGACATTTCATTACCTGGCTAGGTAACATCATCAGAGGCGACCTCCAAGTGAAGTGAAGCTGTTGTCTCCTGCTTTCTATTTATGTGTTTGTCCTGGATGGGGTTCCTAGGGTTTGTGATGATGTCATTTCCTGTTCATTTTCTGAGGGGTTGATACATGGTATCTAGATCTATGTGTTTGTTTATGGCGTTGTTATGGTAGTGCCAGGCTTCTAGGAATTCTCTGGCATGTCTTTGCTTCGCCTGTCTCAGGCTAGATGTGTTGTTCCAGTCGAAATGGTGTTTTTTTCATCCGTGTGTCGGGCTACGAGGGAGAGAGGGTTGTGTATTTTTGTGACTAGCTGGTGTTCGTGTATCCTGGTGGCTAACTTTCTTCCTGTTTGTCCTACGTAGTGTTTGTGGCAGTCCTTGCATGGAATTTTGTAGATGACGTTGGTTTTGTCCATGGGTTGTACTGGGTCTTTTAAGTTTGTTAGTTTTTGTTTGAGAGTGTTGGTGGGTTTGTGTGCTACTAGGATTCCGAGGGGTCTTAGTCGTCTGGCTGTCATTTCTGAAACTTCTTTGATATATGGTAATGTGGTCAGGGTCTCTGACTGTGTTTGGTCTGCTTGTCGTGGTTTGTTCTTGAGGAATCTGCGGACTGTATTTTTTGAGTATCCGTTCATCTTGAATACGTTGTAAAGGTGGTTCTCCTCTGTTTTCCGAAGTTCTTCTGTGCTGCAGTGTGTGGTAGCTCGTTGCAATAGTGTTCTGATACAGCTTCGTTTGTGTGTGTTGGGATGGTTGCTGGTTTAGTTAAGTATTTCGTCAGTGTTTTTCCGTGTTCTGTATACGCAGGTTTATAGTTCCCAGTTGTCCACAATCGATAATCTAGAAAACATTTTAAAATGCAAACAGTGATAGAACAGAGTTCGAAAGGACCATGGGGCCGCTCTGTCATGAGAGAGAGAACACTCGTGGTGGTTTGCCCTGAGAGTTACTACACCTCGGATGATGGGGTGTGGTTAAGAGAGCGTCCCCTTCATGGTAACCTCTGTCAGTGTAGGGAATTGAACTGCCAGTGATTTTCACACCCACAGTACCCCTTGTCATGCCACAATGAATGTATGGAGCTGTAAATGGATGGGAGCTACACATCCTGTCACTTCCAGCATGGGCTGCAATTTTCCCCACGCTGGGCAGTGATCTAACACAGTGTTACTGAGAAATGCACTGGGGTGGTGTACACAGTCCTACATGCTGGGAGGGTAACTGCTCCTGGTTTACAGATCAATGCACTGGGGTTGTGTACACAGCTCTACATGCTGGGAAGGTACCTGCTACTGGTTTGCAGATCAATGCAGTGGGGTGGTGTACACAGCTCTACATGCTGGGAGGAATACTGCTCCAGGTTTACAGATCAATGCACTGGGATAGTGTACACAGCTCTCCACGCTGGGAGTGTAACTGCTCCAGGTTTACAGATCTATTCAATGTACAGCTATTCATACTGAACAGAAATCTTGTCGCATTTATAAAGCAAGACATTGGTGTGGTCTGCAGACAGACTAATTCACCTGGATTACTGAATCAATGCACTGGTGTGGTCTGTGCTCGTCCCCATGCTGGACAGATCGGTAATGGCCTGGTGAGACCTGCGCAGTCTTCCATCCTTGGACAGATTGCTGGTTTGTCTGAGTTGGTCTGCACAGTATTCCACCCTGGAAAGATTGCTGTGTTGTAATGAGTCTGGTCTGCACAATTCTCCATCCTGGACACATTGCTATTTTATTCTGAGCCTGGTCTGCACAGTGCCCCATGCTGAGCAGATATTTCATCTGAGCGTATAAGTGTCTGGGCTGGATCTGTGAGGTGGATTAAGGATCCGAAATAATTCCTGATCGAGCTATCACTCCTTTAGCTCAGCACATTCCACTGTCAAACCCTGTATTTCTGCAGCATGTTGTCCATGAAATAATTATCCAAATAAAACGTGAATATCTGTCCTTCTTGCGATGCAAACGCGCAGAAACACCTGAAAATATATGATGAAGGCAGACGCAACCAAAAGGATTTCTTACTGTAAAGGTAAATGTGAGGTGCTCTGTTTAAGATGCATTTTGCTTGCTCAAAGTGTTCTACACGAAGCAAAATACAATATATTCAAACACAGTAGACAAAACACAACAAAAACTTAATTCTATTGGACAAGATAACATAATAATTGATTATTTAAATATTTCACAGTAACTACTCCAATATGGTAACATCCTTGAGACACACCCTTGTCATAAAACAAATTCAGGAATCCGATTGTCTCACATGCAGTTCTCCAATCCAGGAGGAAAGAACAACAAAAGTCAATTCTGAGCGAAATCTCAGGGAGAGTGTGTGGCAGCCTGGAGAGGTTTCCTGCCTTCCGACCCTCGACCCTGCTGAGACCCAAGCCATAACTGGCAAAATGTAAAATTAAGAATCCTGCTTCTGTGACAGCTTGACCATCACTCTACAGGACCCGGCTGTGATTGCAAGGACAAAAAGGAATGGACGGTATCTGTGCAGTCTATGCCACTGTAGGAGCCTCTCAAAAATGCCTAACCCCACCTAAGCAGTTAAATGATGGCAAGATAAATATCAACGTTCAACATAAATAAAAAAATGAAAGGATGTAGCAGGCCTGGTGGTCAGATACAGACGGCCTCGGAAGCCTAGCAATTCCTACCCTGCCAAAACACAGTCGAATCATCATGCTAGTGAAGAGAAAGCATTATCTCTCTCCGTCACTCTAACTTTACAATTGGAGATGTGCCATTCACCCAATAGTCAGTGATGTCAACATCCCAACCCAGATCAAGTATGTTTGTGGTCTATAAGCGATGTAGTGAAGTGGGTTAACTGGAGCTGTTTGTTCGGTGACTGTGATTGATGTCACTCTTCATGGACCCGAACTGTGCCACTGGAGAGTTTCCCTCTTGCATAATTAAGGAGTTTCTTTTAACCTGTTATTCCATAGTATCAGGGGCAGCGTCATCCTCAACACGATAGGGATCAGCAGCTCCAGAGAGAGGGAGAGGAATTGAATTTGAGAACAATAGACTGGAGTGTTCCAACCATGAACTGGAGTTTATCCGATAGTTTTTACTGGCTTTCTCAGGATTGGCCATGGTTAGAGTTGCGGATTGAAGCCGTACTGATGATTATTCAAGCCGGTCACTATCCGATCCTAACTATTATTGGTATTCCTGGTAAGTCTTTCCCTGTCAATTCTATAACCTATGGTGAATATCATTGCTAATTCTGTTATTTATATTTCGCAAATACGTAGAGTATTTTCTTCTGGTTCAGTCACAATCTCCACTTCCTTTAAATGAATTTCAGACTCTTCACTCAGAAACATCTAAGAAGGAACAAGACTGTTCAGAACCTCAAATTTGACTTTTGCCCTGAACTGCTTTATGTCTCTGTATTCTCTCTGTCATCAAACCTGCCCACACCCACCTCAATAATATCCCCAGTCTCCACCTCTGCCTCAGTGCTGTTGCTGAATTAAACATCATCTACCTCTTTGTTAACTTCACAATTTATGGCTCCAGTTGTATTCTGACCTCTCTTCCAGTTACAAATATTTTGACCACAAGCTTGTTCTCGTCACTACAGTTACTTCACAACTGGTACTCTGTATCAGATTCATGATGTCACTGGAGGTGTAATTCCGTGGCGCAGAATATGACTCGAAAGCCATTGTTTGAAATCCTATCACAACAGATGACGAAACTAAAATTTGAATGACAAAAATTGGCATGACATGTCACTGATGGAAACCATAAACGATCAGGATTTCTTTTATTATTAATCGTCTTTGGTACAGAAACTTAACATTATTGCCCAGTCTGGATTAAGTGTGACTTCAGACACACAATGAAATAGTTGGCTCCATGTTGCCTTGACAAATGGCCTCACAGTCAAGGGCAATTAGGATAGACAACACATGCTGCCCTTGCCAGTGATGCTGACATACCATGAAACAAAAACATTAATGGTGAAATAAACCAAAGAACTGTGGATAATGGAGATCTGAAATAAAATTCTCCAGTATCCGCAAGTGTTGGAGAATCTCAACATGCATGACAGCCTCTGTCAGGAGAAAAACATAACTTTTTGAGTTCAGTGATTCTATCAAAACTCAATGCAACTGGGAAATAATATTATTATATCAGGGATGGTTGGAAGGGTGAGTGGGAGGTTTGTGTTGAATGGATAAAGAAATGTCCAGCAAACGAGAGAGAGAGAAAGGAAAAGCAAACAAAAGGATTACTAATGATGAACTTGAAGGAAAATAGAATGGGAGGTTATTCTAACATTCCTGCCTTTCCCATATTCTCGAATATCACGTCCATTGAGGTATGTACCTGGTTAAAGTGAATTCTGTTCCCTCTGTCTCTCTTCAATGAGTGTGATGATCTTCTCCATTGGCAATAATGGTGTTGCCCGTCTAGTTGCTGAGATACAGGGAAAGGTAATGTTACAGTGTCAACTGCTTCTTTCGATAGAGGAATTGTTACTGCGGGACTGTGCAGAGATGTAACGGTTTTCTCAGCCAGGAACAGAAACTGCCGAGATGAAGGAATTTTCAACACTGAATGGGTGCAGCATGCGTGTGGGGATTTGACTTGCTGCTGTCATTAGAAAGTCAGTGGAGTTTCTGTAAATGGTGTTCTCAGGTTTGTTTTGTCAGCTGCTGAGTTCATTCCGGGAGACCAGAGGGTCTGGTGACCCCACTCTGGTTACTGCATTTACAGAGTGTCTGGGTCCATGATAAACAATTTGAGCAGAGACTACAAAGAAGGGAAGCTCTGTAAACAGGGAGGAGCAAGGAACTCAACTTTCCTCTCTGGCATTTCCAGATACATTTGTCTAAGCTGCAAACATTCATGTGTAAAATGTGAAACCAGCTTGTTTCAAAAATGAGGTGCTCACTGAGCTGTATCCTCTCTTTCGGTATAACCTATAGTCTCTCACCAGGGACAGGACTGTGCAGACTCTCACCTTGAAGTGAACTGTTTCAATTCTGAAACATTCCAGGCAGGCGTGTGTAATATATCCACCATACCTGGAGTGTAGTCCTCCGATGTAACACGAGCTGACCGAAGCCACCTGCCTGCTGAGAGGAATGCATTGGTTCCATCTCCACAGAGAAAGGTACAGAAATAACTTTCAGAAATATGAAGATACAGAGTGACTTGTAAAAATGAGGAACTGCAGAAGATTAGAATTAATGATGAGTATTTTTTGGAAATCTAATTGAATTGAAGTTTCATAAGTTGCTGCATCTGATGAGCTACATCCCAGAGTATTGAGGAGGTGAGAACAGAGCCAGTGAAATAATTATTCTTCAAAGCTGATTAGATTCTAGAAAGGATGCTGCAGACGAGAAAGTAGCTATTGTCAACCTAAACATTTAAAACAGGACGGAGAGAGAAAACAGAAAACTAAATAGCTTGATGTCAGCGGTCAGAAAAACATTGAAACGTTTTATAAGGAACGTGACAACTAGGCACTTGGAGAACAATGATATAATTTGGTAGAGTCAGCCTAGATTCAGGAAAGATAAATGATCTTTGATAAACCTGCTGGGGTTTGTTGAGATTGTCCATTGTGACATCGAAATTGAGAATCAATGGGTGTGAAGTATTTGAATTTTCAGCACATGCTTGACATGGTTGAAAACAGGTGAGTGGGGAATGTTAGACTCCATGGGTAGGTAGGTATGGAATATATACCATATGGATTAAAAAATGGGTAATGGAGATATGAGAAGAGTAGTGTTTTTGGCTGGACTGAAGGCTTGTTGGGTATCAGATGGATCAGTGTTTGGGCAATAGCTGTTCACAAGGTACAAAAATGATCAGATGGGAACAACAAATATCTTCATGTCCATTTATTTTTATTAAATGGTGAGACATTGGGAAAAGGTGTTGTTGAAAATGACCTGGATCTCCTTGATCTTAAGTCATAAACAAATTCAAACGGGGCAGAAAGTAAATGATATGTGGCTCTTCATGCAACACGATTGAAGTACCAGAGTTATATATTTCTTAATGGTAGTGTTTTGATGATAGAGTATTTGGTGCATTGTGTACAGATTTGGCCTGCTTTATAAATAATGATCTCCATGTCACCGAGACAGTGCAAAGGAGTTTTATCAGACTAAACCCTGGCATGATGGTACCATGAGGAGAGAGTGCAGGAACTGTATGTTTACTCCGTAGCGCTGCGAGAGAATAAGAAGCTGAAATTTGATGGTTATGGAGGGACATTCATTATGTCTCAATCAACTGAATAAGGTGAAAATTCCATACTTTTCAGAGGATGTTTGATTCCCGATAGTTTACATGCATCTGCGGACATGCCCCCATGTCGATTGATAGAGAGGTACATGCTCTGAACGAACTCTGGACACTTGAATGCACAAGTGTGACATTGCATTGAATGTCACTTTGCACACACACCTGTCAGCAGCCACAGTAACTTCATTCTGAAACAGTTAGTCATTTCCCACTAGCATCTGACATCCATGGAGACCATGGGTCTGCCTTCTCGGAGATTGAAGATAACTTGGAGACTGATTAAAAAAAAGGTTGGCTTTATTCCGACTGCCAGAAAACCATGTTAAAGTAACACTTACGTACGATGAGTAATTAAGCCATGTGGATCAATTTGAAGCAGTCTATCTGTGCAGCCCCTGCTCCATTTGTTTGCAATGTTAAAACATTTCTGACACTTTCCTGTTCCTCTGTTAGTGACTTGAGAAGCTGAATGACCTCTTCCTGTTCGTTCGTAAGTGACTCCGGGTGTGAAATTGTCTCTTTCTGATCCCGTGTAAGTGACATGTGGGAGTGAGCAGATTCCTTCTTTTCCTGTATAATTGGCAGGAGGAACTGAATGGGCTATCCCTCTTGTGCCCAGTAGTTTTGTTGGGCTGAATGACTTCCCCACATTCGTGTGAAACCATATTGAAGTGCTGAATGTGCTTCTTCTTTTACTGTGGAAATGTACAGTGCTGTTACATAAATGTTACCCAGACGTTAACAGCACTATCTTGAATGTTGTCCAGGCCAAGTTACACATGGACACAGATTGCTTCAAGAGCTGAAGAGGGACAACTTGTTCGAACATCATGTAAACTTCAGTGAATATTCCCCTTTCTGGTCATTCTGGACTCAATGTGCTGAATGACCTCCTTCCACATTGCAGGAATTCCCCGCTGACAAACAGGAGATGCCTGGGCTGAGGGAGCTATCCTGAAGTTTTCCTGCAGAAATGCCCCACGGCTGAGATGATTGATGCCCACTGATGGTAAACATCTCCCTTGTGTTGTGAATGATTCCAAACAGTCGAGAGGTCACAATTAATTCTCATTAAGTGTAATTTTGCTCAGGCTCCTTGATATCATCCTCAGTCTAACACTTCGCTGATGTCTAGGCCAGTCTCCCTCACTTCAGTGTTCCCTCTTTTGTTCATATCAATAGATCATGGTGTAGAAGCAGAGAATGGTTTCTTCAAACAGAGGGTAGTGATTGTTTGGACTTGTCTTACACAGAGGGTTAGGGGAGAGAGATCCCTGAAAGGGACCAGTGGATATCGGTTCTGGAACCGCGATTATTTGTTATTTTATAAATGAACTGGATGTTGTCGGTTGCAACGGGACATGGTCAGAATGCAGAGCTGGGCTGAGAAGTGGCAGATGGAGTTCAAACTGGAAAAATGTGAAGGGATTCCCTTTGCAAGCTCGAATGTGAATGCAGAATACTTGGTTAAAGGCAGGATTTTTGGCAGTGTGGAGGAACAGAGGATCTTGGAGGCCGTGTCCACACATCCCTCAAATTGGCTACCCAAGTTGATGGGGTTGTTAAGAAGGAATATGTTGTGTTGGCTTTCATTAGCAGGGGATTGAGTTTAAGAGCCATGAGGTTATGTTGCATCTCTATAGAGCCCTGGTTAGACCACACTTGGAATATTGTGTTCAGTTCTGGTCACCCGTTATAGGAAGGATGTGGAAGCTTTATAAAGGGTGCAGAGGAAATTTACCAGGAGGCTGCCTGGACTGGAGGGCAGGTCTTATGAAGTAACCTTGAGGGAGCGAGGGTTTTTCTCAATGGAGTAAAGAAAGATGAGAGGTAATTTGATAGAAGTGTACGAGATGATGAGAGTCATCGATAGAGTGAATAGCCAGAGACTTTTTTTCCCAGGGCAGAAATATCTATCACAAGGGATCATAATTATAAGGTAATTGGATGAAGGTTTAGGGAGATATCAGTGGTAAGTTCTTTAGACAGAGAGAGATCGGTGTGTGGAATGCACTGCCAGCAGTGGAAATACAGTCAAATACGTGATGGAAACTTAAGAGAGTATTGGATAGGCATATGGAAGAAAGTGATAGGAAGCATGTCAGTGAGTCTGATGTTAGAGTAGGATAAACGGGGGGCACAACATCGAGTGCCGAATGGCCTGTACTGTGCTGTACTGTACTTTGTTCTGTGTTCTATGGAAGTGCTCGTAGAGGCTGGAGATGGCTGCAGAGCAGTATTTAAAGTGGACTCACCAGCATCCCGTACAAGCACAATATGCCACCCCAACTCCTTTACTCAAAGTTATGACCAATTAAGGCAAGCATGCCAACGCGTTCTTCACCGCCCTGTCTACCTGTAACTCCACTTTCAAGGAACTATGAACATGCACCCGGGGTCTCTTTGTTCAGCAACATTCCCCAGGGCACTACCCTGCTTTAACTTACCAAAATGCAAAACCTCACAAATATTAAAATTAAACTCCATCTGCCAGTTCTTGGCCCATTGACGGTCAGTGGTGCTGTTGTACTCTGAGCTAACCTTCCTCACTGTCCTCTGCACCACTTCTTTGATGTTATCTGTAAACTTACTTACCGTGCTTCCGATATTCAGATCCAAGTCGTTTATATACATGATGAAAAGCTGTGAGCTCAGCACTGATTCTTTCAGCACACATCTGGCCATAGGCCTCCAGTCTGGAAAACAATCCATCACCTTCAATCCAATTTTGTATCCAATTGGTTAGATTTTCCTGGAAAGCACATGACCTAACATTAGTAATCTGTCTCCGATGGGGAAATATTATTAAACGCTTTGCTGAAGTCTGTGTAAACAATGTGTACCACAGTGCCTTCAAGTTTCTTTGTCACCTCTTCAGAATACTCAATCACATTAATGAAACATGATTTCCATCGTACAAAGCTATGATGACAATCCCTAATCAGTCCTCGTCTTTCTAAATGGATGTAAATCCTATCCCTCAGAATTCCCTCCAACAAACTCCTCGACACTGACGTTCGGCTCACTGAGTCGATAATTAACTATGTTTTTGGATCAAAGTTCCCTTTTCTAGTCCTACTTGTCCACTGGCCACAAAAAGAAAATATAACTAGGTTGGTGATATGGCCAATGCTATAGTTCTCAGAGTGTGTCAGGGTCAGTGTTAGGAACAAGTCAGGCAGATTTCTTTAATCTGCTAAAACACGTTTGTGACCAAAACAAAATTACTCAAACTATGATGGAAAGAATGACGATTGGGCATTGCAAATATGTCACACACATACACAGAAACTAACACACACACACACACACACGCACGCACACGCACGCACATGCACACGCACGCACGCACACACACACGCACACACACACACACACACGTATGTTTGATAACAAATTGAAAAACAAAATAACTGCAAAGTTAACTTGAAAGAACTTTGTCCAAATATTATTCGAACTCATGACCAAAAGAAAAATGAGAGTTTGAACCGAATGCTGTTCTAATTATAGAGCAATCAAGTCCTACAGCATGGAGAGAGGCCTTTTGGCGCAAACTGATCCATGTTGACCCAAAGGTCCATCCACACTAACCCCATTTCCCAGCACTTCGCCCATGGCCTTCTCGTCCTTTCCTGTCCTTGTACCTGTCCAAATACCGTTTAAATATTGTTAATATAAATGCTTCAACCGCTTCCGCTGGCAGCTCTTTCCCTTTGCGTACCACTCTCTGGGTAAAACAGTTTCCATTAGTTTGCCTTGTATTGTTTCTCATCTCATCTTAAACTGATGCCCCCTCCTTCTCGATTCCCCAACACCGGGGAAAAAGGCTGAATCCATTCACCCTATCCATGCCTCTCATAATCTTGTACACTTCTATAAGATCCCTCTCAGTCTCCTACGCTCTAAAGAAATGTTCTCGCTTGTCCAACTTCTCCCTGTTGTGTCCTGACAACATCTTTGTAAATTCCGTCTGCACACATTCCAATTAAAAACATCCTTCTGATCGCAATGTGACCAAAACTGAACACAACACTACGAGTGCAGCTTCACCAACATCCTGTAGAACTGCAACATAACTTCCCAATTTCTCTCCTCCATGTCATGACCGATGCATGCCAGTGTGCCAAAACCCTTCCTCACTGCCATGTCTACCTGTGTCATAACTTTCAGATAACGGGGGAACTGAACTCCATGGTCCCTCTGTTCAACTACACTGCTAAGGCCTTACCATTCACCATGAAACACCGACATTGATCTAACTTTGCAAAAATATTCCTCGGCCCACCTCTCCAGTTGATCAAGTTCCTGCTGCAATTTCTTATAAACTTCCTCACTGTCCACGATACTGCCTACAAATTTATTAATCATGCGTTGTACATTCTCAAGAATATCATTGTTATAGATAATAAACAACAATGTGCCCAGCACTGACCCCTGAGGCACTTCATGTGTCACAGGCCTCCAGTCCTAGAGCCTCCTTACTACGATCAAGCCCAGTTTGCCAGTTCCCTCTGGATTCCATGCGATTCTAACCTTCCAGACCAGCCGACTAAGGGTAACCTTGTCAAAGGCCTACTGAAAACCATACAGACGACGTCTACCGCCCTGCCCTCATCAATATTTCTGGTCACTTCATCAAAGAACTCAAAGAAATTTGTGAGGCATAATCTCCCATTCACAAAACAATGCAATGTTTCCGGTATAAAAACAACTATTAATAATAATTATTAAAATTACTAATTACAAACAATAATAAATAATAATAAGATGACACTTTCAATGGAGAATAAAGTATCCATGGTATGTGATCTTGGAACATAAATCATGGGTGAAGGGCAGAATAGATTTTGTACCTCTGTCTTTGAACTGTACTAAAAAAAGCAAGGGTGGCATGGTGGCTCAGTGGTTAGCACTATTGCCTCATAGTGCCACGGATCCAGGTTTGGTTACAGCCTCGAGTGACTCTCTGTGTGGAGTTTGCACAATCTACCTGTGTTTGTGTGGGTTTCCTCCAGTTGCTGCATTTTCCTCCCACAATCCAAAGATATACAGGTTAGGTGAATTGGCCATGCGAAGTTACACATAGTGTTATGTGCATTAGTCGGGGTAAATATAGGGTAGGAGAATGGGACTGGATGGGTTGCTATTCGGTGGGTCAGTGTGGCCTTGTTGGGCCAAATGGCCTGTTTGCAAACTGTCGGGAATCTGAAAAAAAAAACATTTCTAATCAAATGCTGTCTTTCCAAATACACGTACATCTTATCCCTCAGAGTCTTCTCAAGTAACCTACCTACCATAGATGTTAGGCTTTTTGGTCTATAGTTCCCAGATTTTCTTTGCTTCCCTTCTTGATTAATGGCACAACATTTGCTACTCTCCAGTATTCTGGACCCTAAGCTGCGTCTAACGATGATGCAAAAATATCAACCAGGTTCCTGTAGTTTCTTCTGTCGTCTCTAAACGTGTTCTTGGAAGCATCTGTTTAGGACCAGGAGATTTATCCACCTTCATACATTCTAATGCATCCAACAAGACCTCTCTTGTGATATTGACTAACCCTAGATATCACCGTGATCCTTTGTTAAGCTCCCAAGTCTTCATGTATTTCTCCACTGTAAAGACAGGGGAGAAATATTCATTGAGAATCTCACAAATCTCCTATGGTTCTAGACATGCATGTCTAGTTTGGACCTTGAGGGGTCATATTCGCATTTAGTTATTCTTTTTGTCTTTAATATACTTAAATAACCTCTTTGGACTCAGCCAAATCTTCTCAGCCAAGGTTATCTTGTGCCCCCTTTTCGCCCTCCTGATTTCCTTCTTCAGTAAACACCTGTATCCCCCTATATACCTCCAGGGATTTCCTCGATCCCAGCTGCATGGAAATGAGCCACGCCGTCTTTTTTCTGGTCAAAGCCTCAATACCTCCTGACATCCAGTGTTCCCTATTCCTGCTAACCTTGCCTTTTACCTCAAAGGAGTATATAGACCTTAAACTCTCGACATTTCACTTTTCAAGGCCTCCCACTTGCAGGAGGTCCCTTAGCCTGCAAACAAACTCCTCCAACCAACCCCGACAAGCTCCTGTCTAATTACATCAAAATTCGCCTTGCCCCAACTTAGAACTTGAGCATATGGACCAGTTATGTCCTTCTCCATAACTATTTAAAAACTATACAACTATAGTCACTGGTCCCAGAGTGCTCCCCTACTGTTACCTCAGTCACCTGTCCTGCCCTAGTTCTTCGAGTAGGTCAAGTTTTACCCCTTCCCGAGTTGCACCCTCTACACACTGCTTGTGGAAACCTTCTTGGACACACTTAACAGATGCACCCCATCTCAGTCCTTAACTCTATGTCCTTCCCAGTCTATGTTACGAACATTAAAATCTCCTACTATGGCAATCACATTGGCCCTGCAAGTCTCCCCAATCGCTCTACATATTTTTGCTCGGCTAATTCCTCGTTTACTATTTGAGGGCCGATGGAACAACCCAAAAAAAAATCACCATTCCCTTCTTATTTCTAAGCTCCTCTACAAATCCTCACTGGATATTCCTTCAGTTATGTTATTTCTGATTACTACTGTGATTCTCGCCTTAATCAAAAATGAAACTCCCCTTCCCCTCCTTCCACCATCTCTGTCTCGCATAAAGCACCTGTACCCTGGTACATTAAGCTGCCAGTCCTGTCCCTCCCTTAGCCATGTGTCTGTAATGACTATAACATCCCAGTCCCATATACCTATTCACGCACTGAGATCATTGGACTTACCTATCAGCCATCTTACATTGAAACAGGTGCAATTCAATCCAACAGGCATTCGTTGCTCCCTGTCATAGAATATAGAACATAGAACATAGAAGAATACAGCACAGTACAGGCCCTTCGGTCCTCCATGTTGCGCCGATACACGCCCACCTAACCTACACTAGCCCACTATCCTCCATATGCCTATCCAATGCCCGCTTAAATGCCCATAATGAGGGAGAGTCCGCCACTGCTACTGGCAGGGCATCCCATGAACTCACGACTCGCTGAGTAAAGAACCTACCCCTAACATCTGTCCTATACCTACCCCCCCCCCCCGCCCCGTTAATTTAAAGCTATGCCTCCTTGTAATAGCTGACTCCATACATGGAAAAAGATTCTCACTGTCGACCCTATCTAAACGCCTAATCATCTTGTACACCTCTATCAAGTCACCCCTAAACCTTCTTTTCTCCAATGAAAACAACCCCAAGTGCCTCAGCCTTTCCTCATACGATCTTTCTACCATACCAGGCAACATCCTGGTAAACCTCCTCTGCACCCGTTCCAGTGCCTCCACATCCTTCCTATAGTATGGCGACCAAAACTGCACACAATACTCCAGATGCGGCCGCACCAGAGTCTTATACAACTGCAACATGACCTCAGGACTCCGGAACTCAATTCCTCAACCAATAAAAGCCAGTACGCCATATGCCTTCTTCACTGCACTATTTACCTGGGTGGCAACTTTCAAAG